>NC_074665.1:56580637-56885773 GCF_029448725.1 Salvelinus fontinalis
ATTGTGAGGTTGGAAAAGATCATTTGGTCTCTTGTTTTTACCAAGGTAGAAAGTGGGCAGTTAGGTGAAAATGGTGTTCATTGTCTTTAAATAATTCCTAAAAGACATGGAGTAGGTTTGGAAAAGAGAAATAGGTATCTTATTATGAACCCGAGGAATAAGGAGAAAAGGTGTCTTATGCAGTTACATGGTATAACCTAGTGAGTAGTAGAAGAAAGTTTTAGAACAACTCATTCAAGGGTTTTTCTTTATTTTTAATATTTTACATTGTAGAATAATAGTGAAGACATCAAAGTGTTAAACAAATCTAAATATATTTAATATTTGAGATTTGTCAAAGTACCCACCCTTTGCCTTGATGACAGCTTTGCACACTCTTGGCATTCCCTCAACCAGCTTCACCTGGAATGCTTTTCCAACAGTCTTGAAGGAGTACCCACATATGCTAAGCACTTGTTGGCTGCTTTTCCTTCACTCTGCGGTCGATTCACCCCAAACCATCTCAATTTTGTTGAGGTTGGGGGATTGTGGAGGCCAGGTCATCTGATGCAGCACTCCATCGCGCTACGTCTTGGTCAGATATTCCTTACACTGCCTGGAGGTGTGTTGGGTCATTGTCCTGTTGAAAACAAATGATAGCCGCACTGAGCCAAAACCAGATGGCATGGTGTATTGCTGCATAATGCAGTAGTAGCCATGCTGGTTAAGTGCCTTGAATTCTAAATAAATCACAGACAGTGTCACCAGCAAAGCACCCCCACACCATTACACATCCTCCTCAATGCTTTACGGTGGGAAATACACATGCAGAGATAATCTGTTCACCCACACCGTGTCTCATATATACATAGCGGTTGGAACCAAAAATCTCAAATTTGGACTCCAGACCAAAGGCCAAATTTCTCGTGTTGCTCGTGTTTCTTGCCCCAAGCAAGATTCTTCTTTTTATTGGTGTCCTTTAGTAGTGCTTTCTTTGCAGCAATTCAACCATGAAGGTCTGATTCATGCAGTCTCCTCTGAGCAGTTGATGTTGAGATGTGTTTGTTATTCTGTGAAGCATTTATTTGGGCTGCAACTTCTGAGGCTGGTAACTAATAAATGTATCCTCTGCAGCAGAGGTAACTGAAGTAAATAGTAAAAATAATGAATGAGTTGGTGTGTCATCTTTTGTTTGTGTGTGCGTGCGTATTTGGATAGTTGTCAGACCCCTTGACTTTTTCCACATTTTTTAGCGTTACAACCTTATTCTAAAATGGATTAAATAAATCAAGTTTTTGGAACTGTAGTGTGAATGTGATATGAGAGTTATGGGAAATAACTTTTAATCTGAAGATTGGACAATAAGATATAGAATGTGTATAATAAGCTGATTTACATTTTATAATATAGTTTTGATATATAACGTTATCTTGGGGTTCCATCCACCACTGCCCATCATATTCCCAGACTACTAGTAATATCGCGGGATGTTATTTTAGAAGGTAACGGTAAATATATAGGCTTTTCTGGAAGGCTAGGGAGTCCTTGAAGACTACCGGGGTCTTTGGGTTCCACTGGGAGTATGGTTGGACAGCTGAAACTTTGTAGCTGTTTATTTTTTTTATTTTTTTCACCTTTTATTTAACCAGGTAGGCTAGTTGAGAACAAGTTCTCATTTACAACTGCGACCTGGCCAAGATAAAGCAAAGCAGTTCGACACATACAACAACACAGAGTTGCACATGGAATAAATAAATATACAGTCAATAATACAGTAGAAAAAGTCTATATACAGTGTGTGCAAATGAGGTAAGATAAGGGAGGTAAGGCAATAAATAGTCCAATTAAATACTGGAGTGATTGATGTACAGAATATGAATGGGCAAGTAGAGATACCGGTGTGCAAAGGAGCAAGATAAATAAATAAATACAGTAAGGGGATGAGGTAGTTGGATGGGCTATTTACAGATGGGCTATGTACAGGTGCAGTGATCTGTGAGCTGCTCTGACAGCTGGTACTTAAAGCTAGTGAGGAGGATATGAATCTCCAGCTTCAGTGATTTTTGCAGTGCGTTCCAGTCATTGGCAGCAGAGAACTGGAAGGAAAGGTGACCAAAGGAGGAATTGGCTTTGGGAGTGACCAGTGAGATATACCTGCTGGAGTGTGTGCTACGGGTGGGTGCTGCTATGGTGTACAGTGAGCTGAGATAAGGCGGGGCTTTACCTAGCAAAGACTTGTAGATGACCTGGAGCCAGTGAGTTTGGCGATGAGTATGAAGCGAGAGCCAGCCAACGCGAGCGTACAGGTCACAGTGGTGGGTAGTATATGGGGCTTTGGTGACAAAACGGATGGCACTGTGATAGACTGCATCTGTCACGCCTTGACCGTAGAGAGCTTTTATGTCTCTATTTTGGTTTGGTCAGGGTGTGATTTGGGTGGGCATTCTTTGTTCATTTTCTTTGTTGTTTGGCCGGGTGTGGTTCTCAATCAGAGGCAGCTGTCTATCGTTGTCTCTGATTGAGAACCATACTTAGGCAGCTTTTTCCCACATGGTCTTTGTGGGTAGTTGTTTTCTGTTTTTGTGTCTTCACCAGACAGAACTGTCTCATGTTGTTACATTTTGTTATTTTGTCTCAGTGTTCAGTTTTTTAAAATAAATAATCATGAACACTTCCCACACTGCGCTTTGGTCCACACCTTCTTCATACGACGGCCGTTACAGAACTACCCACCACCAAAGGACCAAGCAGCGTGGTAGCGAGGACTGGACATGGGAGGACATCCTGGACGGCAAGGGATCCTACACATGGGAGGAGATCCTGTCTGGAAGGGATCGCCTCCCATGGGAACAGGTGGAGGCAGCCAGGAGAGCAGAGGCAGCAGGAAAAGGGAACCAGCGGTATGAGGGAACATGGCTAGCAAGGAAGCCCGAGAGGCAGCCCCCATTTTTTTGGGGGGGGGGGGGGGCACACAGGGGGTGTGGCAGAGTGTCCACATGCTTTTGTATATACAGTTGTCGTGACGTGAACTAAGCATTAATCTGATGACTTATGTATCGAATCAACTAACTAGATTTAATTGTTACTCAATTAAATTAATCATGATAACAATTAACTCATTAGGATTTGGGGCACCACGGAAGAAGTTGTTTAACAAGTTACCATCTCCCAAATGAAACTCTAGATGATATATAAGATATGTATTGATAACAGTCATGTATTAATCATTACCTCATATCAGTCTCATAATTCTGAACGTTGCGTACTCCTCGCATCTGGACAAACCCCAGCTTTACTGATCATTCCGTACCACAAAAATGGATTTAATTATTTATTTACTAACTAAATAATAACACAGGATACACACACACGGTATAGGTTATTGATTAGAAACTTAATACAATGGAAACAGGTCCCTAGCGGACTAACGACAACATGACTGCATGTTTATCAAAAGAGGGAGGAGTAGAGAGGGGAAACAGGAGAAAGAGAGACAACACTTGTATCTATGCTCACAGTAATTCTAATACTTAGCCCCAGAACCGCCGACCATTTGGGGTAAGAAATAATGAATGTATTTACGTGTTTAAATGTCTTCCTTCGTCGTTTATCTCTGTTGGACCAAGGCCTTTGTGAAAAGGGTTAAGTTGGGCCTTCTCCCGAGCTCTTATGTGTAAGGCTCTGATTGTCCACAAGAAGTCAAAATGTCCTTCTTCTTAGTTGGCCGGGGCTTCAATGCCTTGTCCTGTAGTCTGATGCAGAACTAACAGGGTGGTGTTTACTTTCACTCATTCTGGACGAGTGGTCCTCTGAAAACAGCTAATCAGCTGTCGATGATCTCCAGTGGGGTGATGAGGGCAGTGTAGTCAACAATGGTTTGAAGAGAGTAACAGGATGGTCCTACTTAAATTCACTTTCTTAGATACGGTACTTAGAACAGATACTCAGCCGTAACATTGATTGTTAGAAAGGCTACTTTGTCGTTTTCACCTCGTGTTGATTTTCAGGGTTGTAAACAATGGAGACCTAAGCTGCAGCTTGAGTCTCAACTCATTCTTTATACACTCTGGTAAAAAGGGGGCGTTTCTGTTATGCTGACACACTCTCTGAGCTCCCTCGGGCCTGGCTACTTACTGGGGCAAAGTATCATCAAACCTATGATCTCATTAGAAAACTAAAATCACATTCCTCTTTTAACAAAAATACTCTCATTATCTTTGATATTTCACACACAACGTAAAGGATGAAAACCTGATATATACAATGTGTATACTGTTCAAGTTACAATATTTTCATAAAAATGTTATACAATTTTTAATGACATCACGAAATATACATTTGTTTTCCATAGACCATCTCTCATCATTCCCCACATTCGGATGTTAGGAATATTGTTCCAGTGTTCACTTTTGGACTAGAGTTTTTGGGCAGCAAAACGTCTCTGTAACAAAGCTACATTCCAATCACCAATACTAAAGGGTAAAAAAAGAGGTGTCACAACACCCCCCCCACATCAATCCCTCCTCCCCTCTACGGGTGAGAGGGGTCTGGTAGAAGTTGATCCATTGTAAACCTTATCTTTGGATCCTCAAAGGAGAGTCATGACACAGTATAGTGTACCTCATCCAACTGGTATGCTATTGTATGTAGACGTATGATACTATAGGTCCTATAATTTGTGTGATATTGTACGACTGCTATTCCATGCATAATGTAACCCAACATAACCTATTATAACATACTAAATGGAGTTTCACAGTTTTACATAGAGAATAATACTAATTGCCCTGAGACCACATAGATATTTTGGCAAAGTATTAGAAAAAACTGCATCCCTCTCTCCGATGACCTTTTGTCTCTGTTTTTGATGAGGTTGATGTTCAGAGTGGTACTTTAATGTAACTCAATGGCTGTGTGGCTGTGGCTGACTACTGGCTGCTCTAAACAGACTGACTGCCTGGCTCACTGACTCATGCTGGATCTACAGCCAGTAAACTGATACCTAAAGCTGGACAAATCAAGCTGCCTGCCACACAACAATCTCTCATGCTGCTTACTACAGCAGCACATCTCTACTAGCCAGGAAAATGCATTCTTCACAGTGTTGTGGAAACCTGAGCTTATAATTGAATGTGTGTCTGTGTGTGTGGGGGGGGGGGGGGGGGGGGGGGTGCTGATGATGTTAACAAAACTATTGGCTGTCTTAACTGCTGAATGATACTGTCTGTTGGAAAAGAGGAGCTCTGGTTACCCACTCGGGACCAGTGAGGCTATCACTTGCATAGAAAAAGCTGTCAGTGCTACTGCAGCAATAGCCTTATATCCTGAACAGGAGGGCACTTGCACCATTCATTCAAGAGATAGGTGGATCTCAGTGAATAATTGCACCGTTTCCATTATGATTAATTCCTTCTCATAGTAGCTTTAACCTATGGGAGGAGGATGTGCATTCATTCGATATACGTAGTTTGATTTCTTTGCAAATGCTCTCTTTCAACTGCAGTCTGGCCCAGGAACAAAGCCCTATCAGGATGACAACAGATTCCATATAGGGATGAGTGCAGAAAAACATGTTCAAATTTCTCTATGACTCTACGTTAAAGCTGTAGTACTCCCTAAGACCTTTGTTTTGTCTAATTGTGTTTAGCATCTTACCATAAATTTGCTTAAGTACAAAGTGAGAATCATATCATTCAAAAATAAATTGTGTCAGTTGGAGTATTTGACAGATGCTAGACACTTTTATCAATCCACCTCTGTTCCCTGTTGCCTCCGGTGTCTGGGTGTCTGTCTGCTTATATTTGTACACTACACAATGTTATACTGTATGTGTAATGTCAAAGAGACATGTGAATTCTTGCAAACCAAGATGCATCCTCCTTTTCAAATTAGCATATAACTAATGTCACACATTCACACACAGTTCAAACATTCCGTTCTGTCAGCCTCCACATATCATGTTTCCGTGGTTACAGCAGTATTATTGAAGATAACGCAGGTCAGCCGTGTATGTGATTTGTTGCTACATCAGTTGTGATATGAAAAGATCACTGATGTACTGTATATCCTGCCACACACACTCCAGCCACACACACTAGCATGCACGAACAGACTCACTTTTTTTCAATGCTCCTTTCCTGAGGAATACTTTTGAGTTAGATCGTTTGCATGTGGTAATAGTAGTGAAGAGAAGGAGTTTGGTGCAAGAGGGATCCATATTTGGTCGAGACAACATCCCAGTAATGACCGTGGAACCAGGGGGCAATGGTGGTGCTGTTGCACTCATAGCCAGCCTGTTTGAGCATTTGCTCCTCTTTGAACCATAGCAGAACACATTCTCTGGAGCTGGGCCGGGGGGCTCTCACCCAGGCGAGACAGGAGAAGATAGAGAAGTGAAGCATGCATAATCACATGATATTATAATAAGAAATAAATACATAATATATAAGATTGCGCAAAGCCTTTTAATGGTGCCGTGATAAAGGTGCATCATGCTTTAGATGAGTTCCAGGCACAAAAAAAGCCTTGCGGGTCTATCGGGTCTGCTTCTGTGTATCTCTCAATATATATCATATACTTTTTTTACTTCACCATTCTATGCATCTTATCTGTATATGGATTGGGTGCTGGATAGTAATTATGCTATATCTATCCATGTACATATTCATGAATAGTAGGCCAATTCTGTATCTGTCCTGTACATCATTGGCTGTGTAACAGTGAGGCTGTGTCTTCGGGCACTGTCCGCGGCGGTACAGCGGAGGAGCAGCAGGCTGGAGGCTGGGGCAGTGGGTACGCTCTGTGCTGTGGGTGGTGGGGGAGGATGACTCTAGCACAGTGCTGTGTCTCCTGAGGGAGGCTGCTGTTTGTCTGTTCCCCACCACATGGCCCTGCTGGAACAGCCAACTGAGCACCGCCACACGGCCCTTCTCTATTGCCCACAGGGACTGTCGGGTTGTACTCGACACGTGCCTACAACTTATGAAGGCTTTATAAGCAGTAGAAACATGGGTCATAATTAATCTGTAACCGTATTTCATGCTCTAGAATGATTCATAATGTGGCATAACTGTGTGACATAACCATCTAATTTATTAGTTCACATGTTTTGATCCTTTATAGAGCATGAAATAAGGTTACAGATGATTTGTGAGCCATTTATGTAGTGGTTATAAAACATATATGAATGCTTTATGAAGCCTTCATAAGATGTACTTCAAATAAAGTAGGACCGTGTTTTTTAAACACAACTGCATACTTCAAGGAGTAGGGCTTTCAAATAGTTGGTTTGATGGAAAGTTGTGATGTCATCAGCCTCCCCCTTGCTTGAGCAACAATAGAAGACCAATAGAGAACAAACGGGGAAAGGCCCAGCCCCCCACTTGTGGTATGTCATGACTTATCTGAACCACCTATTGAGATGTGACTTTTGTTATGTAAATCAGGTGTTAAATGAGGTAAAAAGGAGACTGGATTCACCAATTGTGAATGTTATATATTATTTGTGCATCCATGAGTGATGTTCTATCGATTGCCGGGGTCATTTAATGTTTTCAGGTGTAGGAAAGTTTGAGGATTAACAACAAAAGTTTTGGAGTTGACATTTAGGGAGGGACCGAAATTAATAAAAGAGGTTCATGTAAAAATGAGGGACGGAGAAGGAGGTGATCAATGGAAAGGAAAACAGGTTTAGAGAGAAAAGGCAGGGAAGACTTGACTTACGTTGCGCCTCCCATTCCTTCTCATCCTTCTCACTCCTTCTTTGTTCCTGCTCTAGGGAGATATACAGCTCCCTTGCTCTCTTCTCTTCTCCTCTACACGTTTTATCTCCTCCTCACCTTGATGTCTCTCCTCCTCCTCGCATTTCTGTCAGAGGAGAAATATGTGAGGAATTGTGAACAAAAGACAGGTGGGTGTACACATTTGCATATCATTTTGTAACAAAACACAATAATAATTGTCCAGGACTGTCGGCAGTAAACACAGGACCTGTATGTCCCCGACGGTCATGATTGCTGCATCTTCTAATGTACCCTGGCCTGCTGAGAAATGTAGGCCTATTATAATATTTAGGGTTTGCTCCCTTCCCCTTCCTTAGTCCAACTTGGCTACCTTCTAATTGACTTCATTAATGACCTCATCCTACAGTATGATATTCCAAACACAAGCATTCAGCTCATCATCTGTACTGAAGTGGAAATAATTTACTTCCCGGGAAATAAATTGGCCTTGTAATTCATTGCATGGAGGTAATTACCATTTAGCTGTAGAGTGAAAACAGGCAGCTTTTGACCGGGACAATTGTTAGCTGTTATGTTTTGTTGTAGCTAAAATGCTTTTTCCCCCTGCTGGAGACTGGTGAGTGACAGTTGTGGCAGCAAGATAGTTGGTGTTTTTTGATGCTGTGGAAAGAACATACAGTATAGAACCTCAGTGAACATATTCAGAGTTTCAGACCACACAGGGTTCTTTTTTTGCAAAGCAAGCATTCACCACATGTGCACAGCAATTGGGTTTCTCTAGGTCAAAGGCTACTCTTCTGTGAATGTAACCAATAGGGAATGTAACCCATCATATTATTATTATTATTATAACTACTTTTTCTATGATAATACATTTTTTATTGGGTGGGGGGGGGGGGGGTAAATCAGTTTTAATATTGATATATAATATAGATATATAAGATATATATTAATATATAAATTGTGGGCTCTATCAATGTATTTGTCTGCATCATTTTCAATCCCCCATATATATTTTTTCTCATTTAAAAAAACATATATTTTCCTTCTTTATTATTTTCCCCTAACACCCCTCCCCTAATTGGAGTAAACCAACAGACAACAACACTTAGGCTTTTACTCTCAGCTTTTACATATTATATACATTTTATGGACATTGTAAACAGACATGGTATATTTTACGTTTATCTTTTTTAGTTTTTAGTTTTTTTGCTACACTTTAACCCTCCCATCCATCTCTGAAAGCATTCCCGTTTTGAAAACCATCCAGTTTTCTACTTGCCATATATTTTTCAATTGTGCTGTGATGTTTCACAAAAGTTCTGAACCTTTGTATTGTCATAGTTTCTACAGATTGTAAATTAGATATGAAAATATTTACTAAGAGTATTATTATAATATTGATTGATTGACTATGGCTTTTCAAATCACCCAACAGTGCTATTTGCAGAGATAGCTTTAAGTAAATGTTGTGATCTTTAAGCCATACCTGCACCTGCGACCAAAAACAAGCTACAGGGCCTTCCAAAAGTATTCATACCCTTTGTCTTATTCCACACTTTGTTGTGTTACAGCCTGATTTCAAAATGGATTAAACAGATTTTTTCTTGCCCATCTACACACAATACCTCATAATGACAAAGCTAAAACATGTTTTAGAAAAGGTTGCTAATTTATTGAAAATTAAATACAGAAATATCACATTTGCATAAGTCTTTCTGGGTAAGTCTAAGAGACTTGCACACCTGGATTGTACAATATTTGCACATTGTTCTTAAAATAATTATTCAAGCTCTGTCAAGTTGGTTGTTGATCATTGCTAGACAGCCATTTAAGTCTTGACATAGATTTTCAAGCTGATTTAAGTCAAAACTGTAACTAGGCCACTGAGGAACATTCAACGTTGTCTTGGTAAGCAACTCCAGTGTATATGTGGCCTTGTGTTTTTGGTTATTATCCTGCTGAAAGGTGAATTTGTCTCCCAGTGTCTGTTGGAAAGCAGACTGAACCAGGTTTTACTCTAGGAATGTGCCTGTGCTTAGCTCTATTCCATTTATTTTTATCCCCAAAAAACACCATAATCCTTGCCAATGACAAGCACACCTATAACATGATGCAGGCACCTCCAACTCAGTGTTGTGTTGGATTTCCCCAAATATAATGCCTTGTATTCAGGACATACAGTTAATTTCTTTGACATTTGTTTTGCAGTTTTACTTTAGTGCCTTATTGCAAACAGGATGCATGTTTTTGAAAATTTGTATTCATTACAGACTTCCTTATTTTCACTCTGTCATTTAGGTTAGCATTGTGGAGTAGCCCCAGATAGGTTTCCTTCCTCTCTGACAACTGATTAGGAAGGCTCCTGTATCTTTGTAGTGATTGGGTGTATTGATACACCACCCAAAGGGTAATTAATAACTTCACCATGTCTGTTTTTAATTAATTTTTTACCCATCTAGCAATAGGTGCTCTTTACGAAGCATTGAAAAACTGTCACGACTTCTTCCGAAGTCGGTACCTCTCCTTGTTCTTCGCAATGTTTGTTGGTCGACGTCACCGATCTTCTAGCCATCACTGATCCATTTCTCATTTTCCATTGGTTTTGTCTTGTCTTCCTTCACACCTGGTTCCAATCCCATCAATTACATGTTGTGTTTCTAACCCTTGTTTCCCCTCATGTCCTTGTTGGAGATTGTTTGATTGTATTGATTGTACTACTAACAGTAGTGTGGCGTTGCACCGTGCAGCTTAAATACTTACATATTTAATGGGACTGATCTGGCAAGCAAGTCCAGCAAATAAATGTTTTGCCCTCAAGGTGGGCATCAACACAATCTCTGTAGAAGACATTGACCACTTGGATTGTATGGAGAAAGTAATCTGACTCACATTTCCAAATCACAACCAAAGATCCCCATCACTTTTCCCCTGCCCCACAGATCCCTCCCACAGAAACACACACTGCCTTTGCCCTACCTTGAGCTCCTCCTGGATGCGTTCCACTTCCTGCTTGGCAGCCTTCCTGTCCTCTGTTTCTTCCTTCCACTTCCCTGCCACAAAATGGGCCTTTTCCTCCGGCATAGCATCCCGGAACTTCTTCTCAATCTCAGCCTCTTTGATTTGTCTGAGCAGGAGGGTTGTTGAAATATACTGTCGTGAAGGGAAGGAGTAGGAAACCTACCCAAAGCCCAAATTGACATTGGTCTTTTTGCATCAAGGTGCATGCTGTTATGTATAAGACATGTTTGGAGAGTTTGTGTCTAGTTATGGCTCTATAACACACAACAGATATCTCCTTATCTGCCCCTCTCATCCCTCTTACAATATAATCTCTCACTGGCACATTTTCCCTTCCTTCTATAACATTTATTACAATCGTTTACCTTTGGCATTCAAATCCCTGCACTGGGTTATGTGGGCATCCTTCCTCCTCCCCAGTCACCAGAGCTCCTTGGCCTCCTGCTGAGCCTGCCGTCTGGCTTTCTCCCCCTTTTTTATTTTTTTATTTTACCAGGTAAGTTGACTGAGAACACATTCTCATTTGCAGCAACGACCTGGGGAATAGTTACAGGGGAGAGGAGGGGGATGAATCAGCCAATTGTAAACTATCAGCTATCAGCTCCTTGATGATGTCATCATAAGGCTCATCTCCAGGGGCGTCGCCCATCACCCACACGCATCCCCATCACTGCCCTGCAGCTACTGGATACTTCTCCTGCTGCCTGAGCGGGTACAGTGAGGTAAGCATGTCAGCATCACCTTTGACTGTCTATGACAACAACAAAAAACACGGCAAACACAACCTCTCCAGTTTCTTTTGGGAATATTGTATTTAACCATACTTACCAGTACCAATATCAAACATCCCTGTGAAATCATCATTTAGACACAGCTAAAATCATCTCTAAATCTACACTCTGAGATTTCAGTACAGTACACCCAGACTCACCCTACTTGGCCTGGTCCTGGTTCTGGTTCTCCCTCTCATCCCAGCGCCTTTCCTGCTCCTTATAGAACATGATCTGCTTCTGCTCCTCGTTGAGCTCTGCCAGCAAGTCCAGATCGATGTACATGTCCCACAAAATCTGCTGCATCATCTTGTCAACACACAGCTTCCAAACACCCAAGATATCTCAGGGTAAACCTGAGGTTAGGGTTTTGGGGCCATGAACCCCTTTTATCAGTTCACTACATGTTTGGGAGATGTAGTTCTCATCTTCCTCTCTCCTTCTATTTTGTCCCGTCACCTAATATCAGATGAGTGTCAGAGTGATCCAGAATTGCACATTGGTATCTGAGTGAGTCTGACAGTCAGCTCTTCAGTCTCCCCCTTCTGTCATTCACTCTGCCGATACTCCTGTGACTGTGTTCATACAGTCCTCAGAGACCCTGCTGGGCTGTAGAGTTCAGATCCTTGTTCCTCTTCTATCCCCATCATACTGGATCCAGCACCGGAACAAACACAGGTGCCATCTTCCTTCCCTCTGCTCTATGTGCTTTGAAGTGAGGGGTTTTAACCAGATCTCTGGGGACACACACACACACACACAGATCCCTTTACCTGATGTGTAACATGATAACAAGTCTTTACTGCAGGAGAGGGAAAGAATGAAACTCATGCCCATCTTCCATGTACAGCCAATGGAAATTTGAACACATGCTTTTAGTGTCAGATTAGTGTTGTTTTCTTTCCATTCTTCCTGATATCTTGTAATTACGTTTCTGTATGCATGTTTTATTTATGTTCAGAGCTAGAAAACAGGTTATTCAATATTATAATTAAATTATATAAACAGCCTAATGCCAGTCAAATGCCTTATTCATGAAAGTCATTATACCATCCATGTGTACTGTAATCTGCCTTGGATTTATGACAATCCCTTTGATTTGATTTAGCAACAACATCTCCTCCCACCAGCTAAATAAACCATCCACAGTACTGTAAATAGGGCAGACATAAAGTTTACCTGTCCCCTAGTTCTGCTCTGTTTCACAGGGATGTAATTAGGAGAATGACTTCCTCTACCATTCCCTGTGCTGTTAGTCTGCCTGCATGCTCCTAGTCATTTCAGACAACATTCATACATACGGTATGAAAAAGCGGATAGGGACCCTGTTCAGGGGTGGACAGGGCGGTTTTGTCTTCATAGGCCAACAATGAAAATGGATACTGCAGCAAACACCAGGTGGCCATGGCTGTCAGCTGCGTGTGTGTGTGTGTGTGTGTGTGTGTGTGTGTGTGTGTGTGTGTGTGTGTGTGTGTGTGTGTGTGTGTGTGTGTGTGTGTGTGTGTGTGTGTGTGTGTGTGTGTGTGTGTGTGTGTGTGTGTGTGTGTGTGTGTGTGTGTGTGTGTGTGTGTGTGTGTGTGTGTGTGTGTGTGTGTGTGTGTGTGTGTGTGTGTGTGTGTGTGTGTTTGTGTGCGTGTCAGGGTCTTAGTATTCAGAAAACATACAGCGCAACATAATATGCTCTGCTGGGGACTGCCATCCATAAACTGCTATGAGGCGCATTTCTCTTTCTCTCGATCTCTCTCGAACACACAGAACATTAGGCAGCTTGATTTATGAAGGCATCGGGGGCTGTGAATATGGAGCCACCTCCCCAAGTGGCAAGCATCTGAAGCATAAATCCACAGCTATATAGTGAATCAAACTTCGGATTTCCCCTGCCATTTTAGTGGAGAAGACACTGCTAGTGTGCATCCATAAACACTTGAAAGTGTAAAGACACACTGAGATATACAGTACACGGCTCATACAAGCTGTCACGTTCCTGACCTGTTTTTCCTTTTTTCTTGTATTTATTTAGTTGGTCAGGGCGTGAGTTGGGGTGGGTTGTCGATGTGTTATTTTTCTGTGTTCGGCCGGGTATGATTCTCAATCAGAGACAGCTGTCAATCGTTGTCCCTGATTGAGAATCATACTTAGGCAGCCTGGGATTCACGTGTGTTTTGTGGGTGTTTGTTCTCGTGTCAGTGTTAGTACCATACGGGACTGTTTGCGGGTTTGTCACGTTTGTTGTTTTGTATATTAAGTGTTCAGTCTACGTGAATTAAAAGATGACCACTTTCCACTCTGCATATTGGTCTGATCCTTCTCGCCTCTCCTCCTCGTCCGAGGAGGAGGATTACGACGCCCGTTACACAAGCATACATACTGTATACATCATGGGTAGTAAAGCATGCACACATATGCACGCACACACACGATTTATTGTAAAATGTTTTCACTCAAAAAAACTTCACAGGCAGACAATAAAACTTCCTAACCCTTTGTTTCCATAAAGCTTTGCTTGCTGTTGTTACCTGTATGTACAGAGTGGTTTTCAATCTGAATGGAAAAGCATCCTTTGTGTGATTGCACACATTGTAAACAACATAAAGCATGCAAACAGTACCAGCATAGACTATAGGCCTTCTGGTTTCAGCTCCTGTGTTAGGAACACATTGAACTTGAGTGGATGTGATAACTAAAGAGTCTGTGTATTGACTCTTTAGTAAGGGCATTGGTGATCAGGAAATGTTCTCAGCTGGTTATTGTCATGCAAAAGTCTGCCTACAAGCCGCAGATGCGTGCCTTTCAAACATCTACATTTAAAAACGTTTAATAAATCAATTTAATATACACCATCACAATAAAGCCATTATTTATTTTAAGCATGTCTAAAGAAACATTATGAAATGAAGAAAATGTATTTCAGAAGAACAGAATATGAGTTGGCCTAATGTATGTTATCTGGCGATGCACCATGCCACAGGCTGTAGGCTTGTTCATTTAGCAGACAAGTTATGTTTATAAGTCCCATGCCATTATTTTATATTATATGATTTTATGGTAAGAAGAATATAATTGAACTTAGCAAACTGAAATAGAAAGGATATTTTTCCCATTCCTGAGCATATGAAGTGGCTATGTTGAGCATTAAAGTGATCATTTGAAACAGGTCATATACATTAGATTTACAGCTATTTGGCAACTTTAGTTGTGAATGATAAAACCTTAAAATGTGTTAGAAATGAAAACATTTATGGGATGCATGATGTGACTATAGCTATTGATGATTTGAGAAAGTAGTATAAAAAGCTTGCGCTCTATTCGTGGCATCTGGCTGCACAGCTGTTCTCTCGTCACGTGACCATATTTTCACCCATCAGACTATTCTCAATTTAAGCTTATCTTTAGTAATATGTAAACATTTGTTTAGGTCGTGGCAAGGGAAAAAAAGAAATGATCCATATGCACTCGAATAGCGAATGGAGGTCACTTTCCCGCTGGTGCGTTTTTCAATCATGTTGGCTACTCCGGTTTAATAGCAGAGCATGTGCTTCAAACGAACAGCTGGGAATTAAATACAGTAGCAGCTGGGATCCTCCTCTTTTTAGTGGCAACCATCAAAACTCTTCTTTCATGGATGAGTCTATTTTGCATACCATGTACAGCATATCATATACTGTACATGTGTACTTGTGACATAGTACATCACATATGATTATGTTACACGACAATTATTTTACACTACACAATGAAACAGTGTGCACGCTACATGCAAAAGACGAGCATAGGCTACATCTCCACTGTTAGATCATGCACTGCAACTGTCACGGCAGGCTGATGTAAGTATACTTTCATCCTGAACTACAGTACTGTATCTGCCGTGGGCCACTATATAATATTTTGCTGGTCTATTCTATGGGGAATATCAAAGCAGCTCTCTGTGTAAACCTGATTAATAAAGACGGTTGATTTTCTTTTATAGACTATGGATGTGGACACCTGCTCGTCGAACATCTCATTCCAAAATCATGGGCATTAATATGGAGTTGGTCCCCCCATTGCTGCTATAACAGCCTCCATTCTTCTGGCAAGGCTTTCCACTAGATGTTGGAACATTAGTGCAGGGACTTGCGTCCATTCAGCCAGAAGAGAATTACTGTGGTCGGGCACTGATGTTGGGCGATTAGGCCTGGCTCGCAGTCAGCGTTTGTTAGTCGTCTCCGGTCTACTAGCTGTCACCGATCCCCTTTTCTGTTTTCATTTAGGTTTGTCTAATTGGTTACACCTGTTTTGTGTTTAGGGTAGGGGGTTATTTAAACCCAGTTGGCCCGCCGACTTTTGTGCGGGCTTGTTATTCTGTTTGTTGTGGTGGTGTTTTTGTATAGTGGATTCGGTCCTAATTTATGTTGAACAGTATTTTTGACGCGCCCGTTGTTGTGTGGCGTAGCCGTCTCATAGATTATTTCTTGTTGAAATAATAAATTCCACTTGCTCATTATTACCCTGCTCTCTGCACCTGACTCCTTCATTTCACCATCGGAATTGTGACAGTGTTCCAATTCATCCCAAAGGTGTTCGATGGGATTGAGGTCAGGGCTCTGTGCAGGCCAGTCAAGTTCGTTCACACCAATCTTGACAAACCATTTCTGTATGGACCTCGCTTTGTGTGGCCAACCACTTCGTGGCTGAGACATTGTTGATCCTAGATGTTTCCCCTTCACAGTAACAGCACTTACAGTTGACTGGGGCAGCTCTAGCAAATTTGATGAATTTACTTGTTGGAATGGTGGCATCTTATGACGGTGCCACATTTTGTCCCCTGGGAAGTCCTCACTAAACAACTCCTAATGCTGAGGAGAGAGATGAATCTGGCAGATGACACCTCCCTGCCAACCCAGAATTAGGAAGAGACATGGCATAAGCCTCAAGAACCTGATATACTGAGGAAACAAATTGTGCCATTGAAGAGAGAAACAAAGAGGGAGAGAGAACAGAGAGAACTAAGGGGATAGAGAAAACTAAGAAGAGTATGCAGAAAGAGGGGAGAAAGAGAGAGAGATGGAACTGCTGGCTAGAGGAAAGAAACAAAAACACAAAGGAAGGAATACAAGATCAAAGGATGAGGAACATTTAAGAAATGGAGTGGCAAGGTGGCAGAGATGAAAAGGGATTTATGGAATACGAGATAGATAGAGAGAGCTCTACGGCTGAATGAGTGAAAGGAGGGAACAGATAGCAGGAGAGAGACTTTCATTTAGTGAGAGGACCTCTCTGTCTTTCTCTGGGACAGATTTAAAAGATCCTTTGGTGTGCTACCACACACTCTGGCTGAATATGAGAATGGCGCCGGAGGTAATGGCGGACGTTTTACGGGTTCTTGGCCAATTGTGCTATTTTGTGTATTTTTTTAGCGTTGATCATAACCTTTTTTGTACATAATGTTTCCGCCATCGTTTCCTATGAACAAAACATTAAAACAGCTATCACTAACCTTGATTTGGACGAGGAATTATACTTCAATGAGTCGGAGGCGAAAGACCTATTGATTATCTTGGACCAGGCCCTAATCCCAGACACTCATAAAAGGCGAAGACGGTGCCCTCTGTTCTATTGGTGAATGTGCAATCTCTGGAGAATAATCAAATCAAATCAAAGTTTATTTGTCACGTGCGCAGAATACAACAGGTGTAGACCTTACAGTGAAATGCTAACTTACAGTCTCTAACCAATAGTGCCAAAAATATGTTAGGTGAACAATAGGTAAGTAAAGAAATAAATCAACAGTAAAAAGACAGGCTGTATACAGTAGCGAGGCTATAAAAGTAACGAGGCTACATACAGACACTGGTTAGTCAGGCTGGTTAAGGTAGTATGTACATGTAGATATGGTTAAAGTGACTATGTATATATAATGAACAGAGAGTAGCAGTAGCGTAAAAGAGGGGTTGGTGGGTGATGGGTGTCGGGACACAGTGCAGATAGCCCGGTTAGCCAATGTGCAGGAGCACTGGTTGGTCGGCCCAATTGAGGTAGTATGTACATGAATGTATAGTTAAAGTGACTATGCATATATGATAAACAGAGAATAGCAGCAGCATAAAAAGAGGGGTTGGGGGGGGGGGGGGGCACACAATGCAAATAGTCCGGGTAGCCATTTGATTACCTGTTCAGGAGTCTTATGGCTTGGGGGTAAACACTTTTGAGAAACCTTTTTGTCCCAAACTTGGCACTCGGTCTATGGATCTGTCATACAGTGAGTACAATTTTACCTAGCTAAAATGCTTCTTAGCCTAACTTCCTTGCATGGGCAACAATGAACCAGCTAAGTTAGCTAGCTAGCTAGTTAATGTCAGCCTAAAAGGCTACATATTGAACTTCAGTCGTCTCAGGCCAGTGGCCACTGGCTTGCGAAAGTATTTTTCCTCTTTTGTTGCCTTACAACCTGGAATTAAAATGGATTTTGGGGGGTTTGTATCATTTTATTTACACAACATGCCTACAACTTTGAAAAAAGCAAACAATTTTTTGTGAAACAGACAACAAATAAGACAAAAATCTGAACTTGAGCGTGCATAATTATTCACCCCCCATAGTCAATAGTTTGCAAAGCCACCTTTTGCAGCAATTACAGCTGCAAGTCTCTTGGGGTATGTCTCTATAAGCTTGGCACATCTAGCCACTGGGATCTTTGCCCATTTTTCAAGGCAAAACTGCTCCAGCTCCTTCAAGCTGGATGGGTTCTGCTGGTGTACAGCAATCTTTAAGTCATACCACAGATTCTCAATTGGATTGACATCTGTGCTTTGACTAGGCCATTCCAAGACATTTAAATGTTTCCCATTAAACCACTCAAGTGTTGCTTTAGTAGTATGCTTAGGGTCATTGTCCTGCTGGAAGGTGAACCTCCGTCCCAGTCTCAAATCTCTGGATGACTGAAACAGGTTTTCCTCAAGAATTTCCCTGTAATTAGCGCCATCCATCATTCCTTCAATTCTGACCAGTTTCCCAGTCCCTGCCGATGAAAAACCCCACAGCATGATGATTCCACCACCATGCTTCACTGTGGGGATGGTGTTCTTGGGGTAATGAGAGGTGTTGGGTTTGCGCCAGACATTCCTTGATGGCCAAAAAGGTCAATTTTAGTCATCTGACCATCTGTACCTTCTTCCATATGTTTGGGGAGTCTCCCACATGCCTTTTGGCGAACACCAAACATGTTTGCTTATTTTTTTCTGGCCACTCTGTTGTAAAGCCCAGCTCTGTGGAGTGTACGGCTTAAAGTGGTCCTATGGACAGATGCTCCAATCTCCGCTATAGAGCTTTGCAGCTCCTTCAGGGTTACCGTTGGTCTCTTTGTTGCCTCTCTTATTAATTCCCTCCTTGCCTGGTCCGTGAGTTTTCGTGGGCGGCCCTCTCTTGTCACGTTTATTATTCATTCCATTTTGTTAATAATGGATGTAATGGTGCTCCGTGAGAAGTTCAAAGTTTCAGATATTTGTTTATAACCCAACCCAATCTGTACTTCTCCACAACTTTGTCCCTGACCTGTTTGGAGAGCTCCTTGGTCTTCATAGTACCACTTTCCTGGTGGTGCCCCTTGCTTAGTGGTGTTGCAGACTCTGGGGCCTTTCAGGACAGGTGTATAAATACATGTGACAGATTATGTGACACTTAGTTAAATAAAGTCCACCTGTGTGCAATCTAATTATGTGACTTCTGAAGGTAATTGGTTGCACCAGATCTTATTTAGGGGCTTCATAGCACGCACCACTTTTCTGTTTTAAATTTTTTAAATTTCACTTAACCAATTTGGACTATTTTGTGTATGTCCATTACATGAAATCCAAATAAAAATCAATTTAAATTACGGGTTGTAATGCAACAAAATAGGAAAAATGCAAAGAGGAGTGAATACTTTTGCAAGGCACTGCATTCATTTTTGGTTAGATCAGAATATCTGTCATAATCATTGGCCTTTACAGAGAATTAAGTCAAAACCACAAGTCCAAATCCCCATGTCCATCCATGTCTTAGGAAAAGGCAGATTTAGCAAGCTATCTACTACAGGACATCAACAGAAGCAGACCAGAAACAGACATCTTTTTCTCAAAATTACGTTTTGCAAAGGAAGTGATTTGATTGGTCTGAAGCCAAATCCAAACTGGCTTCCGTTGGGGGGAGTTTTGCTGCACCAGGACAACCCATAGTTGAGCTCAGGCTGATTGGCTATTTATTTTTTTATTTTTTTATCAAGAGAGGCCAAATTCTTGCTGGCATCAATCAATCAAATGCTACGGCGGCAACAGGTTATACTCTTTTGGTCCAGACAGCATCAGATACATGGGCTACACATACTTAGACAGAGGAGTTTCTCCGGTGAAATTCAACCACTTGCGAATTGACAGAAAATTATGAAAACACAGAGAGAGAGATGAAATATAAATCATTTAATTATTGGATTAAATATTTGGGGAAGCCTGGCTTCCCTTAACATCCATGAATACTCACCACTGTTCCCAGCTCACCTCTCCAGGGTGCTGTTGGAGAGACGCTTCGCTGTGGCACTTGTCAAAAAACGTGATCTAACATAAATCACGTAGCAGATATAGCATATGGCAGAAAGAGTATGTGGCCTTTTCTGTAGCCTACAGGCTGGAGATCAAATGTATGACAATATAATGAAATGTAAACTTTTTACATCATGCAGGTTTCTCCAATCAAATAGCCTAACCTAAATGGCACCCAATCAAATAAAAAAGGCGCTGACATGTTATCAAACAACATATCCTAAAAACAGATCAGGTCGAAGTAAAATGGACAACATGGAATGGACAATCAGGCTACTCACAACTGCTGTCAAGGAGTTTCATCCCGTGGTCTAAATTGTCATGATCAGTGGTTTCAAGTTAATATCCGTCAATTTTCCACGAGCTGATTCTAGTTCTGTATTTATCGCTTTGTAAACACATTGCAAATAGGCTCAGGATAACTCCTCCTATTAAAGTTGGGTAGCTGATATTCAGAGCTTAGATAGCCAAATTGATGAGTCACAGGAATCAGGAAACATAGATTGGCATTCCTAATATTACATTTCAGGCGACACTGTATGCCAGAGATGGGCAACTCCAGTCCTCTGGGGCCTGATCGGTGTCACGCTTTTATCCCCCGGGCCCCAGCTATCACATGACACCAATAATCAACTAATCATGATCTTCAGTTTAGAATGTAATTTGTTTCATCAGCTGTGTTGACTAGGAATGGGGAAAAAGTGTGATACCACTCCGGCCCCCGAGGACTGTAGTTGCCTATCCCTGCTGTAGGCTATACCTCAGTAAGCACTTTCATTCAGAACTGAAAATGAACCTGATTTCAACATTCGTAAAATATCTATTTTCAACTTTCAATCAGAACCGAAAAGCAACCTGATTTCAACGTCCGGACCATACGTCTTCTCACTTTTCATTCAGAATCTAAATTGAACCTGAAAAATACCTATTTTAGACATCTTTTCAAGGTAATTTTGCTTACTAGGACTATTCTTGTAGCGTGTCAATTTTTTGTCTCGCCTAGGGCGGCATAACGGCCAGGACTGTCCCTGCTAGAGTCGATTGACGCACCAGATGCATCTCAATCCGCCGCATCCGCCAGTATCACACTTCTGCATATGCGGTGAAAGATGGCAGAGCTAGAGCGGTGTTTGTCAGACTATGAGACATCCCAAAAATTGGTATTAATTATTCTTTAATTAAAATTGGTATTATTAAAGAATTAAGAGCTGTAATATACAGTGCATTGTGAAAGTATTTTGTTACGTTACAGCCATATTCTAAAATATATTTCCCCCTTTCGTCAATCTACACACAATACCCCATAATGACAAATAAAAAACAAGTTTTTAGATTTCTTTTGATGAATTTATAAAAAATAAAAAAACTGAAATATACTTTGTTGAAGCCCCTTTGGCAGGGATTACATCCTCTAATCTTCTTGGGTATGTTGCTACAATCTTAGCACACCTGTTTTGGGGGAGTTTCTCCCATTCTTCTTTGCAGATCCTCTCAAGCCCTGTCAGGTTAGATGGGGAGTGTCGCTGCACAGCTATTTTCAGGTCTTTCCAGAGATGTTCGATCGGGTTCAAGTCCCGTCTCTGGCTGGGCCACTCAAGGACATTCAGAGATTTGTCCCGAAGCAACTGCTGCATTGTCTTGGCTGTGTGCTTAGGGTCGTTGTCCTGTTGGAAGGTGAACCTTCACCCGAGTCTTAGGTCCTGAGCACACTGGAGCAGGTTTTCATCAAGCATCTCTCTGTACTTTCTTCCGTTCATCTTTCCCTTGATCCTGACCAGTCACCCAGTCCCTGCCGCTGAAAAACATTCCAACAGCATGACGCTGCCATCAACATGCTTCACCATAGGGATGGTGCCATGTTTCCTCCGGATGTGACGCTTGGCAACTTGGTTACATCAGACCAGAGAATCTTGTTTCTCATTGTCTGAGAGTCACTTTAGGTGCCTTTTGGCAAACTCCAAGCAGGTTGTCATGTGCCTTTTACTGAGGAGTGGCTTCCGTCTGGCAACTCTACCATAAAGACCTGATTGGTGGAGTGCTGCAGAGATGGTTGTCCTTCTGAAAGGTCCTCCCATCTCCATAGAGGAACTCTGGAGCTCTGTCAGAGTGACCATTGGGTTCTTGGTCACCTTCCTGACCAAGGACCCCCCCCCCCCCCCCCGATTACTCAGTTTGGACGGGCGGCCAGCTCTAGGAAGAGTCTTGGTGGTTCCAAACTACTTCCATTTAAGAATGATGGAGGTCACTGTGTTCTTGGGGACCTTCAATGCTGCAGACATTTTTTTAGTACCGTTTCCCTGATCTGTGCCTCGACACAATCCTGTCCAAGAGCTCCATGGAGAATTCCTTTGACGTCATGGCTTGGTTTTTGCTTTAACATGCAGTGTCAACTGTGGGACCTTACAGTATATAGACAAGTTAGTGCCTTTCTAAATCATGTCCGATCAATTACATTTTTCCACAGGTGGACTCCAATGAAGTTGTAGAAACGTCTCAAGGATGATCAATGGAAACAGCATGCACCTGAGCTCAATATCGAGTTTCATAGCAAAGGGTCTGAATACTTATGTAAATATGTTTTTTCATTTTTAATACATTTGCAAATATCTGTTTTCGCATCGTCATGATGGGGTATTGTGTGTAAAATGTTTTTTAATCAATTTTAGAATAAGGCTGTAACGTAACAAAATTTAGAAAAAGTCAAGGGGTCTGAATACTTTCCAAATGCACTGTACTTTGCTTCTCGGAGTCATGGCTGAACATGGAAATGGATAATATACATCTCACTGGTTTTTCTATGCATCGGCAGGACAGAACGACAGAGTTTGGTAAGATCAGGGGTGGTGGTGTGTCTTTAATATTTAGGAAGTCTTGAGGTTTTGCTCACCTGAGTTAGAACACCTCATGATAAAGTGTAGACCATACTATTTAAAAGTTTTCAACTGTATTTTTTGTAGCTGTCTATTTACCACCACAAACTGAGGCTGACACTAAGACCACACTCAACTAGCTGTATAGCGACATAAACAAACTAGAAAATGTTCATTCAGAGGTGGCGCTTCTATTGGCCGGTGATTTTAATGCAGGAAAACTGGAATCCATTTTACCTAATTTCTACCAGCATGTCACCTGTGCACCTAGAGGGATAACAACTCTAGACCAGCTTAACTCCACACACATTAATGTATACCAAGTTCTCCCCCGCCCTCCATTGGCAAAAACGGACCATAACTCTGTCCTCCTGATTCTTTCTTACAAGTAAAAACTCAAACAGGAAGTACCAGTGACGCGCTCAAAACGGAAGTGGTCAGATGAAGCGGATGCTAAGGTACAGGACTGTTTCGCTAGCACAGACTGGAATATGAGGAGTTTACCACATTACGGAATCCTTTGACGACTGATAAGTGCATCGACAGGCCTCCCGAGTGGTCAAAGGGACTGCATCGCAGTGCATGAATAATCACTACAGACCTGGGTTCAATCCCTGGCTGTGTCACAACCGGCCGTGACCGGGAGTCCCATAGGGTGGCGCAAAATTGGCCCAGCGTCGTCTGGGTAAGGGGAGGGTTTGGCCGTGGGGACTTTACTTGGCTCATTTTTCTAGCAACTCCTTGTTGCGGGCCGAGCGCCTGCAGGCTGACTTTGGTCGTCAGTTGAACAGTGTTTCCTAAGACAAATTGTTGTGGCTGTCTTCTGGGTTAGGGTTAGGGTTATGTTTCGGAGGATGCATGACTCCCGAGCCCGTTGGGGAGTCATGCAGAAATGAGACAAGATCGCAATTGGATATCACGAACAATACAAAGAGGAGGATGTCAGAGACCTGGCAGTGTGATGCCATGAAAACAATCTGTCCCTCAACATGGGCAAGATAACGGAGCTTATCGTGGAATACAGAAAACGGGTCGCCAAAAACGCCCCAATTCACATCGACAGGACTGTAGGAGAGCGGGTCGAGAGCTTCAAGTTCCTCGGTGTCCACATCACTAAGACCTACTGTAAGTCACACTTTATTCTGTTTATCTTAGTTAGTTTTTAAATGTAGACCTATATATTTTTGTTTCAACATAGTGATGGAAGAACCTTATATGTATTTTAAAGCGCATGAAGCTACGCGCGGACACACACAAACACACTGAGGTGAAAAACACACACACACCTGTTGTGAGCTTAGTGAAGGAAAATGTTTATCTACACACACGCACACCAACACACACAGAGGGAGAGTGTGACTAGGAGATTTCAATTAAGATTATGGCCGACACTACCAGCTGTGTCTGTATGTCTTGTGGGGATCTCCATCCTACATCTCAACCTCTCTCACCCCCAACACACATGCACGCACTTACACATGCTTACACAGCACGCACGCACACATCACAGCTATCTATCATAGCTTGGTCAGTGAATAAGTGGACATGCAATAGAAGTTTTAACCCACTAGAGTTGATTGACGCACCCTTTCATCAATCTAATTAAAACTTCTTATGGCTGCAGGGGCAGTATTGAGTAGCTTGGATGAAAGGTGCTCAGAGTAAACGGCCTTCTCCTCAGTCCCAGTTACTAATATATGCATATTATTATTAGTATTGGACAGAAAACACTCTGAAGTTTCTAAAACTGTTTGAATTATGTCTGTGACTATAACAAAACTCATATGGCAGGCAAAAACCTGAGAAAAAATCCAAACAGGAAGTGAGAATTCTGAGAGTGGTCGATGTTAAAGTCATCGCCTATTCAATACCCTGTAATATATGGATCTGTTTGGACTTCCTACCCCTTCCACTAGATGTCAACAGTCAGTAGAAGGTGGAATGAAGCTTATGCTGTGTTGTGGGACCGGATGGGAGGTGTTTCAGTCAGTGGTCTGGCAGAATGCCAGTTCTTGGTCACGCACTTTCCTCATGATATCGCCATGCATTCCATTACTTATTGAGACTGAAAAGAATGCTCCTGTAGGAACGTTATTGAATATAGATGATAACAACATCCTGAAGATTGATTCTCTACTAAGTTTGACCAGTTTATTCGACTTGTAATATAACTTTGTGAGGTTTTCGTCCGACGTTTGCCTGCATCTGCGCGAGCGTTTGGACACGTGTACTACACATGCTAGCAGAATTAGCTAATTGGACATAAGTAATGGACATTATCGAACAAAACAATAATTTATTGTGGAACTAGGATTCCTGGCACTGCATTCTGATGAAGATAATCAAAGGTAAGGGAATATTTATGATGTAATTTCATATTTCTGTTGACTCCAACATGGCGGCTAATTTGGCTATTGTTCTGAGCTCCGTCTCAGATTATTGCATGGTTTGTTTTTTCCGTAAAGTTTTTTTGAAATCTGACACAGCGGTTGCATTAAGGAGAGGTATGTCTATAATTCCATGTGTATAACTTGTATTATCATCTACATTTATGATGAGTGTTTCTGTTGAAACGATATGGCTATGCAAAATCACTTGATGTTTTTGGAACTAGTGAATGTAACGCGCCAATGTAAACTCAGATTATTTTATATAAATATGAACTTTATCAAACAAAACATGCATGTATTGTGTAACATGAAGTCCTATGAGTGTCATCTGATGAAGATAATCAAAGGTTAGTGATTAATTTTATCTCTATTTCTGCTTTTTGTGAAAGCTATCTTTCGCTGGAAAAATTGCTATGTTTATTGTGGTTTTGTGGTGACCTAACATAATCATTTGTAGTGCTTTCGCTGAAAAGCATATTTGAAATCGGACACTTTGGTGGGATTAACAACAAGATTACCTTTAAAATGATATAAGACACATGTATGTCTGAGGAATTTTAATTATGAGATTTCTGTTGTTTGAATTTGGCGCCCTGCACTTTCACTGGCTGTTGTCATATCATCCCGGTAACGGGATTGCAGCCATAAGAAGTTTTAACATAATAGAAAACAATTCTGTCTGTTTAAGCTAGATATATCAGGTTTTTTGCATGGGCTCAATCCACGGATGTCGGCCTTCCATATCTGTGGTGGAAAGCTTAAGAGCTACAGCGTTGTTTGTCTCAGTTTTGTTCTAGGACCCCCACAAGTCTGACGAGCCTTGTCTAATGGTAACCCTGTACTGGTTAAAATGAATGGAAGTATGGATATATATATTCCTGCGCTTTCTTATATCTTCAAGATATAGGACAGACACTTCAAAAACGTATTCCTTATGGTTTATTTTTTGACTGTTTTGCCATGATATGAATGTGATATGAATGTGTTAGACTAACGACTTAGGGTTTTAGGGGAGGACATGCAATAGTTTAGAAGTTTTAGGGCTCATATGACATCTCCTGAGAATTTCCCATCCCTAGATAGTCAATGTTGGCTGAAAGGGAACGCGGGGACAAATGTGTTGGAGTATGTCCTTAAAATATAATAGCACATTAAGTGCAGCTGTAGCATGAAAATATACTTTCTTCTCACTCCGACTGGCCTCATCTATCCCTCTTAGGGCATCAAATGCAATTCTGGGAAGTACAGGTATACAAGTATAATGAGCCATCATGAGAATTGTAGTGTTTGGTTTAGGCTCAGAGCCTTTTTCCAGCTCATCTGCACACATCATCTTTCTGTATGCCCATTGGGTCATTTATGTAGATGGCTTGAGAGTGTCCGTCTCTTTCACAATATCATGATTTCTTCTTCAGCCTTCCCTTAAGGCTTGTTGCTGTTGTTATTTCCACTTGAGATGATTCACTTACACTAACTTAATTATTTATATCTTTCTCACGTCATTATGTTTATTTGACATACTGTATCATTACAAAAAGACTGGAGCGTGAATTTCATTTCTGTCATCTCCGTGACAGGCTCTCATTCACTGCATCTCGCCATGGTGACTTTGGACATAGCTGTGAGAGGCTGACATACGGAGGGATCCCTGGGTAATTGCAGTTTTGGGTGCCTTTTACGGATATCAGTTGCAATTACTGTTTAACTTCAAATTACCATCATTTCTCTGAGGCTAGTGGAGACTGTCTGAATGAGTGTAGCAGTGGCATCTCAAACAGTGTGGCTGCACTAAGGTAGTGTTTTAACACCGCTGGAAACCCAGGCATGGCTCACGTCATGCAAGCCCTTCAGGAATAATGTTGATGCCACATGTTCTCTATGTGGTTTCTAAAGACTGAATACAATGAAATCCCTTATTTATGTCAGTAGATACAGAGGAAAAGTTCAGCACTCTGATTTATGCAATGCACATTTTGTCATGAGACAATATTTACTTGCAAAACTATATAGCTGTCCATCAACAAGGTGGGTATGCTAAAGGAGCTACCATCAACAAGGTGGGAATGCTAAAGGAGCTACCATCAACAAGGTGGGAATGCTAAAGGAGCTACCATCAACAAGGTGGGTATGCTAAAGGAGCTACCATCAACAAGGTGGGTATGCTAAAGGAGCTACCATCAACAAGGTGGGTATGCTAAAGGAGCTACCATCAACAAGGTGGGTATGCTAAAGGAGCTACCATCAACAAGGTGGGTATGCTAAAGGAGCTACCATCAACAAGGTGGGTATGCTAAAGGAGCTACCATCAACAAGGTGGGTATGCTAAAGGAGCTACCATCAACAAGATGGGTATGCTAAAGGAGCTACCATCAACAAGGTGGGTATGCTAAAGGAGCTACCATCAACAAGGTGGGTATGCTAAAGGAGCTACCATCAACAAGGTGGGTATGCTAAAGGAGCTACCATCAACAAGGTGGGTATGCTAAAGGAGCTACCATCCACCTGTTGGCCTCTATGAAGACCGCTCTATAATTGAACATCAATTTACCATATTTGTTGCCTCATTTACCGTAACAATAACCCTCCCAAATGCACCTTACTATGCTCCATTTAACACTTACTCCATGCATATCATTTTCATAAACAGGAACCCCAGAGCTCCTGTTCACTGTGATGTACATATAGAGGTGAGGGCCTCTCCTTCTCGCACTGTAAATTGCCTCCAAATCACCTTATACATGTTAGACTCGTTAGATGGAAAAGTGTTCCCAAATCATTACACAAGATAAACATTTCACCAATGGAGGTAAGTGATGTGAGGGGCCTTGAGATGTTCAGAAATGCAGCTTTTACTGTTATTGAAGCATGTCTCTTGATGGTTCCTAATGACAGCCATTCTATCATTCATCAAAACAACATTCTATCATTCATCAAAACAACATTCTATCATTCATCAAAACAACATTCTATCATTCATCAAAACAACATTCGAACATTCATCAAAACAACATTATATCATTCATCAAAACAACATTCTAACATTCATCAAAACACCATTCTATCATTCATCAAAACAACATTCTAACATTCATCAAAACAACATTATATCATTCATCAAAACAACATTCTAACATTCATCAAAACAACATGCTATCATTCATCAAAACAACATGCTATCATTCTTCAAAACAACATGCTTGTCACGTTCTGACCTTAGTTCCTTTTTTATGTCTTTATTTTAGTTGGCCAGGGCGTGAGTTGGGGTGGGCATTCTATATTGTTTTTCTATGTTTTGTTCTGTTGTTATATTTCTATGTGTTTGGCCTAGTATGGTTCTCAATCAGAGGCAGGTGTCAGTCGTTGTCTCTGATTGGGAGCCATATTTAGGTAGCCTGTTTTCTATTGTGTTTTGTGGGTGGTTGTTTCCTGTGTTAGTACCATACGGGACTGTTTCGGTTGTTTGTTTGTAGTTTTGTTATTTTGTTCAGGGTATTTATTAAATATATCATTATGGACACTTACTACGCTGTACATTGGTCCGATCCTTGCTACTCCTCCTCAGACGAAGAGGAAATCCGTTACAATGCTATCATTCATCAAAACAACATGCTATCATTCATCAAAACAACATGCTATCATTCATCAAAACAACATGCGTGGCCGACTCAGCAAACAGAGCTGTTGGGGGAGTTACAGGAAAAACAAAAACAGTCAAAGATATTTGTTATGCTGCGTATTCCCAACTGTATCAGACGTGTGTGTCCTCTTCTGGACTATTCAGCAGGAGTGTGGGGTGCTAAGAGGTATTTTAAATGTCCATAACAGAGCAGTACGTTACTTTTTAGATATCCACAAGTTTGCACATATACTTGCAATAACTGGGGACATGGGCTGGGAACCCTGTGAGGTGAGATGGAAGGCTTTTAGTGTGAGACTTTGGAATAGACTGTTGGATATGTCAACTGCCAGAATAGCTAGTAAAGTTTTTAAATTATATCTAGCCATAGGGGGAGCCTGGGAAACAAAACATGTCTGATCTTTATCAACAGTCTGACTGTGACCATCTGTAGGAAAACCTAATTAAGGGAGACATACTGTAGATATGATTAAAAAACTGTTAATGCAATATGAAAAAAATGGGTGGAGGAGATTAATCAATTGAGAACCTTTGGTTTGATTAAGGGTAAATTCGCGTGTGAGCGATATATTATGTATAACCTACCTAAATGCAAGAAATCACTGTATGCACAGGTAAGATCAGGGATATTGCCTCTGAAAGAGGTCAGTATTGTGGTGAAATGGAAAAGGAAATACTATGTAACTATTGTGACCTTGAAGAAATAGATAAGGAAACTCATTTTATCCTCTGTTGCCCTTTCTACAACGATATAAGCTTACTCTTATTCCAGAAAGCACACCAGATATACCCTGGCATTATGTGGCTGAGTGATGAGGAGAATTTTTATTTATTTTTTGTCCATTGTGTATTTCCATTTACAAAAATATTTAGATAAAGCCTGGAATAAAAGAAAAATGGTTACCTATAGTTAAATTGTAAAAACAAATGTAGCTTCAATGTGGTAAATGGCACGTGCGTATATCGATTGTGTGTAGGCTTGTCTCCCATATGAATCTTTTCTTTGTGCCAGACTGGGTTCAAATGACTTTGTTTCTTTTTTCTGTATTTATTTATCTGTACATGTTATATACAGTTGAAGTCGGACGTTTACATACACTTAGGTTGAAGTCATTAAAACTAATTTTTCAACCATTCCACAAATTTCTTGTTAACAAACTATAGTTTTGGCAAGTCGGTTAGGATATCTACTTCGTGCATAACCCACGTAATTTTTCCAACAATTGTTTACAGACAGATTATTTCACTTAAATCACTGTATCACAATCCCAGTGTGTCAGAGGTTTACATACATTACATTGACTGTGCCATTAAACAGCTTGGAAAATTCCAGAAAATTATGTCATGGCATTACAAGCTTCTGATATGCTAATTGACATCATTTGAGTCAATTGGAGGTGTACCTGTGGATGTATTTCAAGGACTACCTTCAAACTCAGTGCCTCTTTGCTTGACATCATGGGAAAATCCAAAGAAATCAGCCAAGACCTCAGAAAAAAAATTGTAGACCTCCACAAGTCTGGTTCATCCCTGGGACCAATTTACAAACGCCTGAAGGTACCATGTTCATCTGTACAAGCAATAGTATGCAAGTATAAACACCATGGGACCACGCAGCCGTCATACCGCTCAGGAAGGAGAAGCGTTCTGTTTCCTAGAGATGAACATACTTTGGTCTGAAAATAGCAAATCAATCCAAGAAATCAGCAAAGGACCTTGTGAAGATGCTGGAGGAAACAGGTACAAAAGTATCTAGTATCTATATCCACATCTATATCTTCATTAAATAGTACCCACAAAACACCAGTCTCAACGTCAACAGTGAAGAGGCGACTCCGGGATGCTGGCCTTCTACGCAGAGTTCCTCTGTCCAGTGTCTGTGTTCTTTTGCCCATCTTATTCTTCAATTTCTATTGGCCAGTCTGAGATATGGCTTTTTCTTTGCAACTCTGCCTGGAAGGCCAGCATCCCGGAGTCGCCTCTTCACTGTTGACATTGAGACTGGTGTTTTGCGCATACTATTTAATGAATCTGCCAGTTGAGAACTTGTGAGGCGTCTGTTTCTCTAACTAGACACTCTAATGTACTTGTCCTCTTGCTCAGTTGTGCACCAGGGCCTCCCACTCCTCTTTCTATTCTGGTTAGACACAGTTTTTGCTGTTCTGTAAAGGGATTAGTACACAAAGTTGTACGATATCTTCAGTTTCTTGTCAATTTCTCGCCATCATTTCTCAGAACAAGAAAAGACTAATGAGTTTCAGAAGAAAGGTCTTTGTTTCTGGCCATTTTGAGCCTGTAATCGAACACACACATGCTGATACTCCAGATACTCAACTAATCAAGTTAAATAAAAGGTAAAATAAAAATAAATTTAAAAATGTCTAAAGAAGGCCAGTTGTATTGCTTCTTTAATCAGAACAACAGTTTTCAGCTGTGCTAACAATTGCAAAAGGGTTTTCTAATGATCAATTAGCCTTTAAAATTATAAACTTGTATGAACTAACACAACGTGCCATTGGAACACAGGAATGATGGTTGCTGATAATGGGCCTCTGTACGGCTATGTAGATATTCCATTAAAAATCAGCAGTTTCCATCTACAATAGTCATTTGACCTCCCGGGTGGTGCAGTGGTCTAGGGCACTGCATCGCAGTGCTAGCTGCGCCAACAGAGTCTCTGGGTTCGTGCCCAGGCTGGGCTGGGTTCGCACCCAGGCTCTGTCGCAGCCGGCCGCAACCGCGATGTCCGTGGGGCGACGCACAATTGGCATAGCGTCGTCCGGGGTTAGGGAGGGTTTGGCCTGTAGGGATATCCTTGTCTCAGTATGTAAAAATTTAAGTCGCTCTGGATAAGAGCGTCTGCTAAATGACTAAAATGGAAATGTAAAATTTACAACATTAACAATGTCTACACTGTATTTCTGATCAATTTGATGTTATTTTAATGGACAAAAAATTAGCTTTTCTTAAAAAAAAAAGACATTTCTAAGTGACCCCAAATTTAGGTAGTGTATGTGTATATATACAGTGTGTATGTATGCATGTATATTATTTTACTGCTCTGGGAGTATAATTATTGTTTGGATAACCTTATTTACTATTATGTATTGATTTTTACCTTAATTGTTTTTCACTCTTTATGCGATGCGCAATGCAGAGAACACCTGAAGAAGAATGATCATTTAATTACCATAGTGAATAATTGTAATGTTTATTTGTTTGTCAATTAATCCCATAAGGGATGGGTAGCCAATTAGCGATTTGACACGAACATAACACTTCATTCATTCAATCATTCATGCATCATGGTGTTACTATTCATCCAGTTCAATTGTCAAAGATGTCAAAGACATGCATACTGTAGTAACACCAATGTTGAGTACTTAGAAACATTTTATTCCAGAAGAGGACTCTAAATTATCCAGACTTGTCCAACATCACGTCTCCCACTCTGCAGCTGTGTTCTCTAAACACTCTTCAGGGCCTCTATGTTTCCGGCTTTGGAAGTGGAAAATAGGACCTGAGATACGCATGGAACAAATTGGTTCATCACACTGGAGTGTGTGGCTGCCATCGTGGCTGCGTCCCAAACAAGCTTGGCTCTGTATTGGAGGGTAGATGTTGTGTTGTTTCTGTGTGGTCAGACAGACCCTCTACACTCAGCCGGACTAAACCTTCCCTCTTTAACACACATCTGGGGAAAACCAAAAGCTGCATGGAAACACATCACAACGCTCAATTAAAACCCACTGGCTATAATCCTGCCCGGATTCGTTTGTGACTATCGCAGCCTTATCTAAATAATGCTGTGCTTTGAGTAAATAAAGTTCTCTCAGTCTGGAGATGGGCTGTGGCTGCAGTGAGTGGTGTTGGCCACTGGGAGCTGCTGTTTTAAAGGCCATAAGTGCCGGTTCTGCAGTCAGTCCCTGCTCAAGGAGTATTTGTAGAGACTGCGGTGAACTCTTTTTCTGCTATTCTGGGTATTCTCCCACCCTGTATTAAAAGGTTTGCTGGTCCTCATTAAAGTTCCGTAGATCACTTCATTACCTATTTACAAAGCTCAACTACACAAGCTTCTGACCTACCTCACTTCTTTGTTAAAATGTAAAATTACGAGACACCATTCCCGTTCATAGGGATGGTTAACGCTCGAGGTTCCAGTACTACGTACCGATCTAGGTAAATACATTTTTGGAGTAGCCTACAAAACACTCTACATCTTGACTTTCCGGTGCCTCTAGGGTAGTTTAGGACTTTAATGTTGAATGAACTTAATGTAAATAGTTGTATTTGCGGTTTTGAAACTCTAGTGTTGATTTGTAGTTGATTTGATTTCTATTGATCATTTTGAATTTGTTGTTAAAAAAAGAAAAATCTCGCTCTCTCATAATAATTAACCAAGAAAACAGGGCAGTCAGAAAACCCCTTGTTTATCAAGCTCACACAGAAGTATCTCTGTGGCTCTGAACCACGAATGCGCTGAATGTTGTAAAATAAAACAAGAAAATCTTTCAACACTTGGGAGAATAAGGAAGAACAGAGACACCGAAAACAGCTGAGACTTTGAGGAACTGGGAAGCTGGTGTTCCCTCTGCCTCTCCCCTTCTCTCTATTCCTCTTCCTTCTCACCCTCTGTATATCTCTCCATCAATGCATGTGGCCATGAATTATCTTAAATAACTAGAGGGGGAGAACTTGGCAATGTCACATAAGGACCATTGTTGTAAAATAATCTATACACCAGCAAGCTACTGATCTTACATTGCCAACCACCTACAGACCTGAAAAACTTGTCTGCTGGTTATGCCAAATATTATCCAATGAGAGTCAATTTGCATTGGTACTAAAGGACTGAAGCCAAGAGAAGACAAGCATACAACCAATGTGTATCAACTACAACTTCTTAATCCTCCCAAACCACAGTATTCCAATTGGTGCTTGCTTTGATAGAGCTGAAAGCAAGAAGCTATACAGACAAAAAGCCTGTAGTCATTTGGATGAAGTAAGGGTTACTCTCCTAAACACATCCCCTGCTGGGTTGCTTCTGTTGCCTCTGCTCCTTCAGCTCTCCTTGTATTTAATGGCTAAAAGCTAGCACCACAACCATAAGGATCTGTGGTTGTGGTGATGATGAAGTCCACACAGGAGGGTAAGGGTACCTCTGAATCCCTTGTGTAAGGCCTGAGCAGTGCCGCCTCTAGCCTTCTGGGGGCACTAAATGAGATTTGCTTGTATACGTAATGTGATGTGTGTTTGAATTTGAAAATTGAAAATACGAGGTAGACCAGATCCGTTAGTTGGAGAATATTGAGGTTTTCAGAAATGTTTTCCTTATTTCTGTTAACTAAATATTTCAGTAGGAGGATTTTTCCATGTGATGATCATTGCGTGCTAGAGTGAGAGCAGTGAATAGTTAATTTTTGTCTGTAACCTAATACTATGTAGGCCTATTCATCCAAGCAAATGTGAAAAACGCATATTGGACACAATCGGTGGAGACCCTCTTCTTCTGTAAACAGGAAGAGCGGTGGGTGGAAACCACAAGGGCGCAGCAGCCACAGTTGCATTGGCATAAAGGCAGGGTTTGGTTAATAAGGTGCCTAGGACAACCCTGGGGCAAACTGTACGCAGGAACATTGGACTGACTGTTTGCAGCCCACTCACTCACTTTGCAGGCTGAAGGGCAGATGGTAAAGCGATAAAGAAGGAGAAGTATATCTCCTCGCTTTCCAGCAGCTCAAGAGACTGCCGCGAGGAAGCCTCAAGCACAATAGACAGGTCCCAATGACGAGGCTTGGAGTGATGCGCACCCTTCATCAATGGCATAACAGAGGGTATTACCCTACTGAGTAACGGTCAATAATTGAGTCTAAATGGACCTTGAAGTGGAGATCTTCCCCCTGTCCAAAAAGGTTCTGAAATTAAGCATAGCAACCTCAGATACAGAGCATTTAAGGAATTATCTGTGTAGGTCACACCACTTTTCGAAAATGCCTATTTTTCCAAACAGTGAGCATGTAGAAGGCTCACTGGCATCTAGATTGTCAATGATCTTGAGTGGCAGGCTTGTCACATTCAGAGGGCCATTGTTACTGGGTGAGGGTGGCAAATCTCCCGCTACGCTTGGGTCAGAAGATCCCTGTGTACACAAGGACTGGTTGTGAATAAAATAAAATAAAATAAAATAAAATTGTATTTGTCACATGCTTTGTAAACAACAGGTGTAGACTAACAGTGAAATGCTTACTTCCCAATAATGCAGAGAGAAAGAAAATAGAAAAATTATAGAAAAGTAAAACGCGTAATAATAAATACACAATGAGTAACGATAACTTGCCTATACAGTATACACACAGTACCAGTACCTAGTCGAAGTGGAGGGGTACGAGGTAACTGAGGTAGATATGTACATGTAACTTGGAATGAAGTGACTGATAATAAACAGTAGCAGCAGTGTACGTGCTGAGTAAAATAAGTTAATGCAAAAGGGTCAATGCAAATAGTCCAGGTAGCTATTTGGTTAACTATTTAGCAGTATTATGGAATGGGGGTAGAAGCTGTTCAGGGTCCTGTTGGTTCCAAACTTGGTGCATTGGTACTGCTTGCCGTGCAGTAGCAGAGAGTACAGTCTATGACTTGCGTGACTGGAGTCTTTTACAGTTTTTAGGGACTTCCTCTGACACTTCCTGGTATAGAGGTCCTGGATGGCAGGGAACTCTGCCCCAGTGATATACTTGGCCATACACACTACCCTCTGTAGCGCCTTACGGTCGGATGCCAACCAGTCGCCATACCAAGCGGTAATGCAGCCAGTCAACATGCTCTCAATGGTGCAGCTGTAGAGCTTTTTGAGGATCTGAGGGCCCATGCCAAATCTTTTCAGCCTCCTCAAGGGGAAGAGGCGTTGTTGGGCCCTCTTTATGACTGTGTTGGTGTGTGTGAGCCATGATAGATCCTTAGTGATGTGGACACAGAGGAACTTGAAGCTCTTGACCTACCATCCTACTGGATGTCATAAGGTGAATGCACCAATTTGTAAGTCGCTCTGGATAAGAGCGTCTGCTAAATGACTTAAATGTAAATGTACTACACTACAGCCCTGTAAGTTTGAATGTATTCCAAGATCAGCTCCTTTGTCTTGCTGATGTTGAAGGAGAGGTTATTGCCCTGGCACCACACCTCGATGTCTATGACATCCTCCCTATAGGCTGTCTCATCATCGTTGGTGATCAGCCCTACCACCATCGTGTCGTCGACAAACTTAATGATGATGTTGGAGTCATGTGTGGCCACGCAATCGTGGGTGAACAGAGAGTGCAGGAGGGAACTAAGCACACACCCCTGAGGGGCCCCCGTTTTGAGGGTCAGTGGGGCGGATGTGTTGGTGCCTACCCTCATCACCTGGGGGCGGCCCGCCAGGAAGTCCAGAATCCAGGTGCAGAGGGAAGTGTTCAGTCCCGGGGTCCTTAGCTCATTGATGAGCTAGGAGGGCACTATAGTTTTGAATGTTGAGTTGTAGTCAATTAACAGAATTTTCATGTAAGTGTTCCTCTTGTCCAGGTGGGAAAGGGCAGTGTGGAGTGCAATAGAGATATGTGGATCTGTTGGGGCGGTATGTGAATTGAGGTGGGTCCAGGATGTCTGGGATGATGGTAATGATGTGAGCCATGGCCAGCCTTTCAAAGCATTTCATGGCTACATATGTGAGTGCTACAGGGCAATAGTCATTTAGATAGTCCCTGTGCCCAAGAATGCGAAGGTAACCTATGGCGGTTTGTTTGAAACATGTAAGTGTAACAGACGGGGTAGGGAGAGGTTGAAAATGTCATTGAAGACACTTGCCAGCTGGTCAGTGCATACTCTGAATACACACCCTGGTAATCCGTCTGGCCCTGCAGCCTTGTGAATGTTAATCTGTTTAACATTCACAGAGCACAGAGAGCACGATCACAGTCATCCAGAACAGCTGGTGCTCTCATGCATGGTTCAGTGTTGCTTGCCTCAAAACGAGCATAGGAGGCATTTAGTTCATCTGGTAGGTGCGTGTCACTGGGCAGTCGGCGGCTGGGTTTAACTTTTTAATCTGACGAGTGTCAGAGCCATTGTAGTAGGATTCTTGCCTCTTTGATGGTTTGTCAGAGGGCGTAGCGGGATTTCTTTATAGCATCCAGATTAGTTTCCTCCTCCATGAAAGTGATAGCTCTAACCTTTTGATCAGTGCGGATGTTGCCTGTAATCAATGGCTTCTGGTTGGGATATATACCTATGGTTACTCTCGGGACGATGTTGTTGATGCACTTATTAATGAAGCTGGTGACTGATGTAGTAAGCTCCTTAATGCCATCGGATGAAGCCCGGAACATATTTCAGTCTGTACGAGCGAAACAGTCCTGTAGCTTAGCATCCGCTTCATCGGACCACTTCCGTATTGAGCTCATCACTGGTACGGTCTGTTTGAGTTTTTGCTTGTAAGCAGGAATCAGGAGGATAGAGTTATGGTCAGATTTGCCAAATGAAAGGGGAAGGTTAGCTTTGTATGCGGTTCTGTGTGTTGAGTAAAGTTGATCTAGAGTTTTTTGCCTCTAGTTGCACAGGTGACATGCTTGTTGAAATGAGATAAAACTGATTTTAGCTTTCCTGCATTATAATCCAATGGCCACTACAAGTGGCATTTCTGGATGAGCATTTTGTTATTTAATTATGGCCCTATACTGCTTGTTGAGTGAGGTCTTAGTGCGAACATTGATTTATGGTGGTAAATAGACAGCTACGAAAAATATAGATGAAAACTATTGCTAAATAGTCTACACAGCATATCATGAGGTATTCTAACTCAGGTGAGCAGAACCTCAAGACTTCCTTAATTTTATATTTCGCTCACCAGCTGTTGTTAAGAGACACACACCTCCTCCTTTGTGCTTACCCAACGCTGTTGCTCTGTCCTGCTGACGCATAGAAAAACCAGCTAGATGTATATTATCCATGTCCTTGTTCTGCCACGACTCCAAAAAAACATAGAATATTACAGTCCTTCAGGTCCTGTTGATAGGATAGTCTCAAACAGAGCTCGTCCAGTTTGTTCTCCAGTGATTGTACGTTCGTCAATAGAATAGAGGTTAAAGGCGGTTTATGTACTCACCAACGTAGTTTTGTCAGGGTGCCCGCGCGTGGGCCTCTCTTACGCCGCCTTTTTCTTTTTAGAATCTCTGGGTTTAGGACCAGGGTGAACAGTATGACTTGTTGAAGTAGAAATTATCATCCAAATCTCGCGTGTACCAGATAGCTGTCTGTGGCTTCAACTGACCAAAGAGTAATAGTAAAGAAATATTGTACTGACTGTCCTCTAGCTCAATAGAAAGGGTTTTCAAAGTTGCCATGAGATTACAAAAAAAGCTGTTTCCCAGTTTATCGTTTATGAATGGGGAATTGTGTCAGGTCTTTTTCCTGCCTCGCTCACCTAGACAAGTGTTTCCCAACTCCAATCCTTGAGTATCCCGAACTGCACACATTTTTGTTGTAGCCCTGGACAAGCACACCTGATTCAACTTGTCAACTAATTATCATGCCCTCAAAGAGTTGAATCAGGTGAGTTTGTCTGGGGCAACAAAACAATGTGTGCTATAGTGGGCTGGAGTTGGGAAACACGGACCTAGAGTTATGGCCCCTCCTGGTGGTAGTTCCGAGGAGGCGCACTTGTGAGCCTGTTCTACTGACTTGCTTGCACATAAGACATAGGCAATCGAAAGGGGCCATGAAGGATGATGGCAAATGGCAATCTGTCATCCTGCTCCATATGTCATAAGAGACCGGAGGGAGAGCGGACATGCTGAGTTTCGTCCCTGGCTAGAAGATGAGAAGGTGCAGAGGGGAGAGTCCAAGGGAGAATGGCACTTGGGGGTAAGAGTGCATATCCTCCATTTTACCATGTGAGCAATGTCATGAAAGTGCGCTGCTATACAGGGAATATTTTTTCAAAAACGTAGACCTGCCTCCCCATTGAAGACGGGATGGATGGCTAGCTCACGTTAAACCCGAAAAGAGGGTCGCTTAGGGCTGTGCTCTAGATTGGCTGACCCTTCTTGCCCCCCTTAGGGGGGTTAAGAGGGCAGAACCTTGCTGTGGCCGTAGCAAATGACTGTTTACCTTCAGGTTTGCTTTGGTTCAAGAGCTTAACATGGATATTGGCAGTCTAATGTGTCGCCGGGGGTTTTGGTCCTCCAAGGCCAGCTTGTTTCCCCCTCCCTGCTGTGAGGCTGTGCAAGTTGCAGTGACCAATGGGCTGCCACGGGGCCTGGGTTTGGCGGAGACTTTTGTCAAGTCGCTGTTGGTTATTGAAAATAGAACCCAGTAGAAAATGGGTGATTTCATAGTGAACTGAAGCTTGTATCTCCTTGTAACAGTAGACAGCACTTATGCTGGGCGTACACCACACGACTTTCAAAAAAAAGTCGTGTGTCTTTGCTGAGCCTCTCACATTAGACGACAGTATTTCCTGTAGTTTTTGGTATTTTCAACATAGTGATGCACACACTAAACGATGTGGCACAGACAAGATTCTTCACTTGGTCCTTAGAACTCTTGATGTGACTGTGACTTTCAGAGCTGTAACAATCTGACAATTTTAGCTTTAGTTAAAGGCATACTGGTAGTAGTCATCGCTCCTGATCAAGTGTCAACACATTCTGGATGATGTGAAACAACGTCATCATCTCACTGGATTCCTCTCTTGTGATCTCTCATTGCTAAAAATAAGATGGCGCTGCATTGGATAGTAGCCGTTTTATGGGCTCTTACCAATTCTGATATTTTGTGTGTTTTTTTTATCTTAACTTTTTTGTACAGTAATGTTTCCGCCATCATTTCCTACGACCAAAAACAGCTTCTGGACATCAGAACAGCAATCACTAACCTCGATTTGGATGAAAATGTATCCTTCAACTAGCTGGCAGCTTTGGACGTTCTGCTTACTCCTGACAAGAGGGTCGTGAGCACGACCCAGTACATCACTGCGGCCAAGCTCCCTGCCATCCACACAGCACAAAATACCCCTTTATCAAGATCGGACAGGTCTCGACACACATCCAACACAGCATATACTGGGGTCACAAAAGTTGCAAAAGTTGAGTTACACCCCCCCTTTTGCCCTCAGAACATCCTCAATTCGTCAGCGCATGGACTCTACAAGGTGTTGAAAGCGTTTCATAGGGATGCTGGCCCATGTTAACTCCAATGCTTCCCACAGTTGTGTCAAGCTGGCTGGATGTCTTTTGCATGGTGGACCATTCTTGATACACACGGGAAACTGTTGAGCGTGAAAAACCCAGCAGCATTGCAATTCTTGACACAGTGTGTGAGCAGTTGAACGGTGAAAACCAGTCCTTGCTCACAGAAAAAAAACTGCAGCTCCAAATTTACTCCATTCATTAAAATAACAATTTAACCAACACCCAACTATTTGTGACTACCTGGACCTACCATTTGGTTTTGAAGTTTTGAAACAAAACCATATGATTTATTGAAAAGTATTTTAATAAACAACATGAACAGTTGAGTGTAAGAAGCGCTCATAATTTCAAATAGGCAACATGTCCCATTTCACATCATATAAACACTCTTAATAGATCAGGTGCCAGACAGGTAGAAATTAATTATTTAGGCTATATGATTAGCATGTTATTAAAATTATTTCAAGGTTATAGCCTACAAAGAAATAAATTGTGAAGCATTTGCAAGTGCGACACATTAGGCTGGCAGGAACATTAAGCGCTCAGCATTTGAACACCATTTCGTTGTATTAAGTTATTATAGTCTATAAATTGCCCATATAGGCTATGACTTACTTAGAATTTATTTATTTACGAAAAAATGCCTCATTAGGCTCAGTCTACAGTGCCTTTAAATTCACTTTTAGAAACACGAGTCTGTGGCTTCAGGCTCATGCAATGGTGCCTGGAGAGCAGGTCAGAAGTGGAGAATACCCTCTACTCGCTTGGAGAGCCACTGGGGATGCTAAACACCCGTTGGGCCACTCTTACCAGGCTACGCAGGGATGCAGATTATATATATATTTATGCAGATTTTATATATATATATAGGTAGGCCTAAAGGGTTTTTAGGCAAAATAACACTATCAAAACAAAAAACTCTATTGAAGAGGTAATATGTCAGTCCTATTTGGCCAAAATCAATGATTGCCTACTGTATAGATAATAGAACGAAAATGAACTAAACGTTTTAAATATCAGATTTGTTGTTTTTAAATACTTTGCTACAATCTCACACTTAGCTAGCTACCCATCCCATTCCTTTCTGTTAGCATGTGCATGTAGTACATCATCATGCTTTCGGGATATGCGTCTTTTCAGATTCCATAGTGATTCTTTAGTTGTGGACATTACATCACTGCACTCTCTCTTTTGTTCTTGGTCCTCCTCTTCTTTGTAAGTCACCTTGATTTTGCACCTGTGTGTTTTAACTGTTTCTTTATGAAAATATTTAGCCAACTCAATGACAGTAGCTAAAGCAAATGGCTATAGCAGCACACAAGTAGTCTACAAATGCATGCTGGGCCGGGCATATCCTGAGCTGGTGAATCAAAGTAAGCGCTACTGGAGAGATTGCTGCCCATGAGAAGATCAATGCTCCAGCCTTTGGGAAACTTGTTCTGTGCTCCAGTCAAATTGGGCATGCCTAGCTCCTCGATCTGCTCCAGCTCCGCTCACATACTCTGCATACTACCATACCCCGTTCAAAGGCACTTCAATCCTTTGTCTTTCCCATTCACACTCAGAATGGCACACATACACAAAACACTTCTTTGGGATAGGGGGCAGGATTTTCACGTCCGGATGAAAAGCGTGCCCAAAGTAAACTGCCTGTCACTCAGGCCCATATCCAGAAGCTAGGATATGCATATAATTGGTAGATTTAGATAGAAAACACTCTAAAGTTTCTAAAACTGTAAAAATTATGTCTGTGAGTATAACAGAACTGATATGGCAGGCGAAACCCCGAGGACAACCCCCCCCCCCCAAAAATCACCTTACCACTGTTTTCAATGGCTAGTACTATAATTATAAGCCCAAGTCCTCCCAAATTGCAGTTCCTATGGCTTCCACTAGATGTCAACAGTCTTTAGAAAGAGTTTCAGGCTGGTTTTTGGAAAAATTACCCAGAAATTGTCGTTTTTCTAGGTGACTCCCATTTTGGCTGTAGTGTTTCCAAGCGCGTGGAGGAAAGCACGTTCTTTCTTATTTATCTGCTATAATGAACATACTATTCTCAGTCTTAAATGTTATCGTATATTTGCGTATTAGGATACCTAAGGTTTGATTATAAACATTGATAGACTTGTTTGGAAAAGTTTATTAGTAACATTTGGGATTCATTTTGTATGCATGTTGATGGAGGGAAACTGAGTCGATTATTGACTGAAGCGCGCCAGCTAAACTGAGTTATGGATATAATGAAGGACATTATCGAACAAAAGGACCATTTGTAATGTAACTGGGACATTTTGGAGTGCCAACAGAAGATCTTTAAAAGGTAAGGCATATATTATATCGCTATTTCTGACTTTCGTGTCGCAACTCCCTGGTTGAAAATGATTTGTTATGCATTTGTGTGCTGGGCGCTGTCCTCAGATAATCGTATGGTTTGCTATCGCCGTAAAGCCTTTTTGAAATCTGACACGGCGACTGGATTAACAACAAGTTAAGCTTTATTTTCATGTATTGCACTTGTGATTTCATGAAAGTTTAATATTTATAATATTGAATTTGGCGCTCTGCTATTTCACCGGATGTTGTCGAGGTGTCCCGTTAGCGTTACACCTATCCCAAACAGATTTAAGGTCTCAATTGTCTCAAGGCTTAAAAATCCTTCTTTAGCCTGTCTCCTCCCCTTCATCTACACTGATTGAAATAGATTTAACATCAATAAGTGAGATCAATAAGGAGTCATAGCTTTAACCTTGATTCACCTGGTCAGTCTATATCATGGAAAGAGCAGGTGTTCTTAATGTTTTGCACACTCAGTGTATGTCCAAATGTGTCTTGGTCCGATACAGACCATATCAACATTTGGACACACCAATAAACGGACAACCTTGTGTCAGACTCAATTAACACATTCTGACCCATCTGGGTTACATGCTGTGTCAAATGCTTCGATCCACCTTGGTACAGCCCATCCCTCGCCACTTCATATTCATTGAAACATCATAACACCTCAAAAGTAAGCATTTGATCCCTAATTGAATGATTGTATTATATATGTACTGTACTTTATCTTTCAATTAAGGGTGCTCAGTACAGTCACCATGAAAATAGTGTCTGTTCCACCCCCTATTAGAAATGTAACAGTGGGACAGAGTAGAACCTAGACCAGGCGACACCACAAAATTCACATAGAAATGTGAGTTATAGATCTCAAATCAAATTGTATTAGTCACATGCGCCGAACACAACAGGTGTAAACCTTACAGTGAAATGCTTACTTACAAGCCACCAACCAACAACACAGTTTAAAAAATACAAATAAGAATAAGAAATAAAAGGAACAAGTAATTAAAGAGCAGCAGTAAAATAACAATAGCGAGACTATGTACAGGGGGTACCGGTACAGAGTCAATGTGCGGGGGCACCGGTTAGTCTAGGTAATTGAGGTAATGTACATGCAGGTAGAGTTAATAAAGTGACTCTGCATGGATAATAACAGAGCGCAGCAGCGGCGTAAAAGGGGGGGGGGGGGGGCGGGGGTGTAGGCAATGCAAATAGTCTGGGTAGCCATTTGATTAGATGTTCAAGAGTCTTATGGCTTGGGGGTAGAAGCTGTTTAGAAGCCCTTTGGACATAGACTTGGCGCTCCAGTAACGCTTGCCGTGCGGTAGCAGAGAGAACAGTCTATGACTAGGGTGGCTGGAGTCTAACAATTTTTAGGGCCTTCTTCTGACACCGCCTGGTATAGAGGTCCTGGATGGCAGGAAGCTTGGCCCTAGTGATGTACTGGGCTGTATGCACTACCCTCTGTAGTGGCTTGCAGTCGGAGGCCGAGCAGTTGCCATACCAGGCAACGATGCAACCTGTCAGGATGCTCTGGTGCAGCGGTAGAACCTTTTGAGGATCTGAGGAACCATGCCAAATCTTTTCAGTCTCCTGGGGGGGAATAGGACATTCTCATTGAAAGCAAGTCTAAGAAGCGGTAGATCTGTTCTATGTGCGCTATTTCTATGCATCCCAGTTTTTTTTTTTTGCGTTTTTTGCTTTCAGTTTTATATACCAGGTTCAAATAGCTGAAAATACATTATTTTTGATTATTGAAAAGATATTTCACAGCGGTTTAGATGGTACAATGATTCTCTACACTATTTTTGCTTGTTTTGTTACATAATCTGAAATTAGGCGAACTATTAAAATTTTAGCAACTAGGAAATGGCGGAGCGATTTCTGCATAGTGCATCTTTAATTAAACGTATAAACAGTTCTAAAAATAATCAATTAAATGTTCACATGTAGAGCAGTATCATATACGCCATATACGCCAGTATCATATGCGCCAGTTCTAAAAATGATCAATTAAATGTTCACATGTAGAGCAGTATCATATACGCCATGTGGATTCATGATGAGGTCTTTAAAAGGAGACAATATTTAAATTCATACCTCTTTCAATCAAATTACAACATTTAAGTCATAGGCATACTGTACTTGATGCATTGACACTACACACATTTAAAGCCAACAATTGTATTATGTTGACTAATATTGCATTTGTTTACAATAACAAAAACAACACAAACCTGTTTCACAAATTACAATCTATACCTCCAACAACCCAAATAAAGAAGGAAAAGGTGTTGCCTAAATACATTTATTTACAGAACAAAATACTTAATTTGGTATTGAAGAGCTCTGGAAAGGGCAATACAGTGTTAACGCTTAAATGGAAATGCATCAACTCTGGTCTAGCTCAAGCTGTCTAACAAAGTCATGTTTTATTCCTAAGTAATGCCAAGATGTGGAGTCTTCCGGTCCAGGTTCATCTTCAGAGATCCTTTTCTCTGTCTCAGCTTCTGGTCATGAGCTGTGTCGTGGAATTATTCTAACCAAAAGAGAGAGTTTTAGATTTCTTCAGAACCATCAAACTTAATTAATAATTATTGCAACAATGGAGCATTAACGGTCACCCAATGGTGATTGTTAAAAGCCCTACGTCCTCCTGAGTCTTTGTGACAGATGTGTGGAATGGGTCTAGAGGTGAAGTTTTGTATGTAAGAAAGGAGTAACCCCCCAGACAGATAACAGTCTTCACAGCAGATGCTCTTATTGTATAGAAACCAGGGTTTGGCCCCAAAGACAAGGTTCTTCTTATCAGCTGTCCATACCAGAGACATCTCCTCATAGTACACAAACACCAACTCATTCTATGGAATGCAGGCTGTAAGTTTGAATACCAAATCATCATAAATCAATTGCCAGCGCCAAGCCCCAGAGGCCCAAGTCCACACAGATACAGATGAGAGAGTACTGAGAAACCTTATTTGATGCATAAACATTGAAACATAACCTTGTAATTTTCTACCATAGCTGTCAGATGTAAATTACAGAGTTAAGAGTGTAGGCCAGGGGTATCCAACACAGATCTTGGAAAGCAACTCGGTGTAGGTTTTCTTTCCTGCCCCGCAGTAACACACTTGATTCAGCTTATCATAGACCAGACTTAAAAAGCCACTGAACACGCTGATTGGCACATGTGTTTTTCCAGTGCTCATTAGAAAAATGAGATTTCAGTCTTGGAGGTGTGTTTTCTGACCGATTCCTCATTTGGTTAATAATATTTGTCCTTCATGAGACACATTGAAGCCTATTTAATTTCCTCAAAATCCCCAGAATGAATCTAAGATAAAATTAATTACAGATTTCTTTTGTTAAATGTTTTTGTCAAGGATGTTTTGGTTAACAATTTTACAACTAACTAAGGTGTTTGGTGCAGTATTTCTCAAGTTAAAAAATGTGCAACGTATTGTCATATGTTAACAAAGTTGGAGCTGCTAGACAGGTCTGTCTCTATGTCTATGCTATTGGATAGAGAGCAATCACTGCAGCTGTTCACCCCATGTTATTGGGCAAATGGACACGATCAAATCAAAACCCAACCTTCATTTACCCTTCGAGACGCGTGGATGTTCCAAACTCTGTTTAAGACGAGTCTGACTTTATGACCAAAATTATCCTATTTATACTTTGTAGTTAATTTTGACAGTAGAATAACTGTTTCTGACTCGAATCGATGCCACACAGGCTGCTTTCAAAGGGATTCATTGCTTTTTAAAGGCAGTTGCTCTTTAAGACCATGATTCTTTGAATGTGTGTTAATGATGGGATAGAGCAAAAGCCTGCACACATTATCTCTCTAGTACCAGAGTTAGTTTAAAACTTTGGTTTAGGCTTTAACTTACAATATATTGCTGCAGGGTAAGGGTAGATAGGGAATAAAACAATATGGCAGAAAATAAATAGACTTATTGATATGAAGCAGTAATGTGAAGAGAGGAAAAACTCACATGATTCTAATCCTTCCCTCCACTTCAAAGCCAGCAAAAGTATTTCACCTCATGATGCATGGACACGTCTGAAGCACCTGATGAAAGCACATTTATAACACTGTATTAGCCATTGATCTAAATTTGACTATTTCCCCCCCGCAATTATTTTTTTTGTTTGTCAAAACGTACCCAGTCTGTTTGTGCTTAGTCAACACTATTCTCAGTTGAATAACTTACCTCACATTACTTAGAAAAAAATGGAACATGAGGAAACATTAGGAAGGGAATGAGAAACAAACCATGATTATGTAACTTACCCCACTGTGCCTGTTTCCTCCAATTCGTGTATCCATTTGCTGGTGTAACTGCCTAGTTCTTCCCTCTGAAGGAAACAGGATAGAAAGCACATGATGATGTAATGTGTCCCTCATGTCAGTAAGTCAACACAGGAAGGAGCAATGGATGGATAGTTAATTTATTTCCAAAGCTGCAATGACGGGACACACACAGTATGGATGAATGGTCAGTAGTCGACGGGATATAAATAGCACTCCCACAGCAATTCTCCATAAATCTGCTGTATAGTATACCTACAAAAAATACTATTGAAATGTCTATCAAAGTCATTGCGATCTGATAATGGTTGCCGGAGGGGAAGGCTGCCATTTTACGGGCTCCTAACAAACTGTGCTATTATTATTTATTTTTTTGCATTGTTTGTAACTCGTTTTTTACATAATGTTGCTGCTATCGTCTCTTATGACCGAAAATAGCTTCTGGACATCAGAACAGCGATTACTCAACTCGAACTGGATGAGAAAAAAAAATGTATGAGTCCCATGCGAAGGATATACTGCTTTGTCAAGACAAGGCCCAAATATCCGTCATCAGCGTGAAGATAAGACGGAGAGGAATGTAAGAATTTGCAGACGAGTAGGTAAACCACCACTTCCCTCCATATTATTGGCCAACGTGCAATCATTGGAAAACAAGCTACACGATCTACGATTAAGACTATCCTACCAACGGAACATTAACCTGTTGGGGATGGGGGCGCTGTTTAGACTATTTATGCTAATGTGGCTAATTTTTGAAACGGCTTCCCACAAAATCCTTGATCGTACAATATGCATATTATTATTATTATTGGATAGAAAACAGTCTATAGTTTCTATAGGAGTTGAAATTTTGTCTCTAAGTGGAACAGAGCCCATTCTACAGCAATTTCCCTGACATGGAGTCAGATTTGAGAAATGTTGGCCACTCTTCTGAAGTCATTTAAAAGGGCACTGTCGTTGCTATGACTATACGGACACTTCTTACGTCTTCCCCTGGATGCCTTTACGTGATGACGATTCCAACGGTGTCGATTGCGCGTTCACAGGCCCTACAAATCAAAAAACCCTGAAGCTAGTCATTCTTTGGGAGCTGCGTCATGAGCCTAGAGGACCCCGGCGCGCACCTGTTCCAAGCGTTAGTTTAGCCTGTTATATTTCTCCGGTCATCTTTTCACTCGTTATAGGAGTTAAAAACATCATAAGGTAGTTAATTTAAAGCGTTTTATAGCAATTTATATCCGTTTAGTGCGATTTTGGGACATTTATTTTTGCAACGATGTGAAAAGTTGGGCACGCTTTTCAGTTCATCCCGAACGCAGTTGACATTTCCACATGGCAAGAGGACAGCTTTCCACCAAAAGACGATTACTCCCAAGAAAGGATCCTTTGCCCAAGATACTGATGGAAGAACAGCTCAAGGTAGGACATTTTTATTATGATAAATCGTGTTTCTGTCGAAACATTTTAGTGGCTTAGGACGCCATGTTTTTTGACGTAGCTTCGCTTGGCGCAAATTGTATTGAAAAGTAAGGATAAATTAAAAAATGTAATAACGCAATTGTATTAAGAATTAAATTGTCTATCAATCCCTGTCCACCCTATATTTTTTAGTCACGTTTATGAGTATTTATGTATAAGAGTAGATCACTGTCTAAGTGGCGCAAGGACATTTTCTTTACCAGCTTGTCTACATTTCACATTGTCTAACCATGATTTTGGTGGCTAAATATAAACATTTGCGATCAAACTCTATATGGAATGTGTAATATGATGTTACAGGAGTGTCATCGGAAGAATTCTGAGAAGGTTAGTGAAAAAATTAATATCTTTTGGCGATGTTGACTTTTATCGCTCACTTTGGCTAGAATCAATGCTGGGCTGCTAATTGCTATGTGCTAAGCTAATATAACGATTTATTGTGTTTTCGCTGTAAGACACTTAGAAAATCTGAAATATTGTCTGTATTCACAGGATCTGTGTCTTTCGATTCGTGTATGCTGTGTATTTTTACGAAATGTTTGATGATTAGTAGTTAGGTAAACACGTTGCTCATTGTAATTATTCTAGTCCATTTGTGATGGTGGGTGCAATTGTAAACTATGCCATCTACCTGAAATATGCACTTTTTTCTAACAAAACCTATCCCATACCATAAATATGTTATCAGACTGTCATCTAATGAGTTTTTTTGTTGGTTAGGGGCTATAAATATCTTAGTTTAGCCGAATTGGTGATGGCTACTGGTGTTGGTGGACAAATAAAAGATGGTGGAATATGCTAATGTGTTTTTAGGTAATAGATGTACATCTTTACATATTGTGTCTTCCCTGTAAAACATTTTAAAAATCGGAAATGTTGACTGGATTCACAAGATCTGTGTCTTTCATTAGCTGTATTGGACTTTAATGTGTGAAAGTTAAATATTTTAAAAATATATTTTTTTTGAATTTCGCGGCACTGGTTTTTCAGTGGGGGGGGGGGGGGGTGCCGCTAGCGCCACGCTGATCCTAGACAGGTTAAAAACTGTAATATCTTATGTTTCACCGAGACGTGGCTGAACAACGACACAGGTAATATAGAGCTGGCTGGCTTCTCTGTGCATCAGCAGGACAGAGCAGCTACATCTGGTAAGACGAGGTAGAAAACCTCATGACAAACTGCAGACCACACTATCTGCTAAGATTATTCTGATCTATTTTATTCGTAGCTGTCTATTTACCACCATAAACCGATGCTGGCACTAAGACCGCACTCAACGAGCTGTATAAGGCCATAAGCAAGCTAGAAAATGCTCATCCAGAAGCGGCGCTCCTAGTGGCCGGGACTTTAATGCAGGCGAACTTAAATCCGTTTGACCTAATTTCTACCAGCATGTCACATGCGCACATGCGCAGAGAAAAAAAAAACAATTCTAGACCACCTTTACTCCACACACAAAGTTCTCCCTCGCCATCAATTATGGCAATGACCAAAATTCTATCCTCCTGATTCCTGCTTACAAGCAAAAACTAAAGCAGGAAGTACCAGTGACTCGCTCAATACGGAAGTGGTCAGATTTTGCGGATGCTACGCCAAAGGACTATTTTGCTAGCACAGACTGGAATATGACCACCGGTGACCACCTCAGTCACCGGCTTCCTCAATAAGTGCATTGACGATGTCATTCCCACAGTGACCGCATGTACATTTCCCAACCAGAAGCCATGACTTACAGGCAACATCTACACTGAGCTAAAGGCTATACCTGTCAATTTCAAGGAGCAGGACCCTAATCCAGACACCTATAAGAAATCCAGCTATGCCCTCAGACAAACCATCAAACAGGCAAAGCATCAATATAGGACTAAGATTGAATCCTACAAAACTGTCTCTGACGCGCGTCAGATGTGACAGGGCTTGAAAAATATTACGGACTACAAAGGGAAACCCAGCTGCGAGGTGCCCAGTGAATCGAGCCTACCAGACGAGCTGAATGCCATTTATGCTCACTTTGAAGCAAGCAACACTGAAGCATGCATGAGAGCACTAGCTGTTTCGGACGACTGTGTGATCACGCTCTCCGTAGCCAATGTGAGCAAGACCTTTAACCTCTACAGGATCGGTGTGTCCCCCGCTGGACGTTTGAGCTAACGTAGGCTAATGTGATTAGCATGAGGTTGTAAGTAACAAGAACATTTCCCTGGACATAGACATATCTGATATTGGCAGAAAGCTTATATTCTTGTTAAACTAACTGCACTGTCCAATTTACAGTAGCTATTGCAGTGAAATAATACCATGCTATTGTTTGAGGAGAGTGCACAGTTATGAACTTGCAAATGTATTAATAAACCAATTAGGCACATTTTTGCAGTCTCACTAATTTTTTAACAGAAATGCAATGGTTCATTGAATCAGTCTAAATTTTACACATACACTGCTATGGCCAAAATATAAATTGTGCCTGGGCTTTCATGATACATTATGGCCTTTCTCTTGCATTTAAAAAATTATGGTACAAAGAAAATACATATTTTTTCTTTGTATTATCTTTACCAGATCTAATGTGTTATATTCTCCTACATTAATTTATATTTTCCACAAACCTCAAAGTGTTTCCTTTCAAATGGGATGAAAAATATACATATCCTTGCTTCAGGTCCTGAGCTACAGGCAGTTAGATTTGGGTATGTCATTTTAGGCGAAAATTGAAAAAAGGGGCGAATCCTTGTAGGTAAGCATTTCACAGTATTTGGCGCATGTGACAAGTACATTTTATTTTATTTGATTAGTGGATTTAACAATTTATAATAATTCCTAATTTACTAAAATTAAAATAAATACTATGTTTCCATGTGTAATCTCATATTTACAACATCAGAATAAACTAGCAAGCAATTTAGTATTCAAAATATAAGGCCAGACAGAAGCCACTCTTCAGTAAAAGGCTCATGACAACCCGTTTGGAGTTTGCCTAAAGTCACCTAAAAGACTTTCAGACAATGAGAAAAAAATATTATTTGGCCTGATAAAACCAAGATTGAACTCTTTGGCCTGAATGCCAACCGTCACATGTGGAGGAAACCTGGCACCATCCCTACGGTGAAGCATGGTGGCAGCATCATGCTGTGGGGATGTTTTTCAGAGGCAGTGACTGGGAGACTAATCAGGATTGTGTGGAAGAAGAACGGAACAAAGTACAGAGATCCTTGATGAAAACCTGCTCCAGAGTGCTCAGGACCACAAACTCGGGCGAAGATTTACCTTCCAACAGGACAACGACCGTAAGCACACAGCCAAGACAACACAGGAGTGGCTTTGGGACAAGTCTCTGTATGTCCTTGAGCAGCCCAGCCAGAGCCTGGACTTGAACTCGATCGAACATCTCTGGAGAGACCTGAATATAGCTGTGCAGCTACGCTCCCCATTCAACCTGACAGAGCTTGAGGAGATCAGCAGAGAAGAATGGAAGAAACTCCCCAAAGACAGGTGTGCCAAGCTTGTAGCGTTATACTCAAGAAGACTCGAGGTTGTAATTGCTGACAAAGGTGCTTCAACAAAGTACTAAGTAAAGGGTCTGCATAGTTATGTAAATGTGATATATCTAAAATGTCTAAACCTGATTCTGCCTTGTCATTATGGGGTATTGTGTGTAGATTGATGAAGGGGAAAAAAACAATTTCATCAATTTTAGAATAAAGCTGTAACGTAACAAAATGTTGAAAAATACATTCCGAATGCACTGTATGCTGCTGCTACTGTCTATTATCTATGCTGTTGTCTAGTCACTTTACCCCTGCCTACGGTATAATTACAGTACATAGCTACCTCAATTACCTCGTACCCTTTCACATCGACTCGGCACTGACACTCCCTGCACATAGCCATGGTATTTTTACTCGTTATTGTTATTTATTATTCACTGTGTATTTATTCCTCAAGTCACTTTTTCAATGTTTAAATTTTTTATTTTTGTCTTTAAGTCTGCTTTGTAAAAGGACCCATAAGTAAGCATTTCACTGTTAGTCAACAGCTGTTATTCTACACTAATTTGAATGATTTGATTTTGATTGCTGATCGCCATTCCCAAAACTTGACATTGTACAGTGCCTTACAAAAGTATTCAACCCCTTGGTGTTTTTCCTATTTTCTTGCATTGCAACCTGTAATTTAAATATATTTTTAATTGGATTTCATGTAATGGACATACACAAAATACACAAACAAAATCTGAAATGTGGTGCTTGCATATGTATTCACCCCCTTTGCTATGAAGCACCTAAATAAAATCTGGTGCAACCAATTACCTTCAGAAGTCACATAATTAGTTAGATTGCACACAGGTGGACTTTATTTAAGTGTCACATGATCTGTCACATGATCTCAATATATATACACCTGTTCTGAAAGGCCCCAGAGTGTGCAACACTACTAAGCAAGGGGCACCACCAAGCAAGCGGTACTATGAAGACCAATGAGCTCTCCAAACAGGTCAGGGACAAAGTTGTGGAGAAGTACAAATCAGGGTTGGGTTATAAAAAAATATCAGAAACTTTTTAAAACATCCCATGGAGCACCATTAAATCCATTATTTAAAAAATGGAAAGAATAGGACACTACAAAAAACCTGCCAAGAGAGGGCAGCCCACCAAAACTCATGGACCAGGCAAGGAGGGCATTAATCAGAGAGGCAAGTAAGAGACCAAAGATAACCCTGAAGGATCTGCAAAGCTCCGCAGCGGAGAAATTAGTATATTTCCATAGGACCACTTTAAGCCGTACACCCCACAGAGCTGGGATTTACAGCAGAGTGGCCAGAAAAAAATAAGCAAACATGTTTGAGGCATGTGGGATGTGGGAGACTCCCCAAACATATGGAAGAAGGTACTCTGGTCAGGTGCAAACCCAACACCTCTCATCACCCAGAGAACATCATCCCCGCAGTGAAGCATGATGGTGGCCATATCATGCTGTGGGTTTTTTTATCGGCAGGGACTGGGAAACTGGTCAGAATTGAATGATGGATGGTGCTAAATACAGGGAAATTCTTGAGGGAAACCTGTAGAGATTTGAGACTGGGACGGAGGTTCATCTTCCAGCAGGACAATGACCCTAAGCATACTGCAAAAGCAACACTTGAGTGGTTTAAGGGGAAACATTTAAGTGTCTTGGAATGGCCTAGTCAAAGCCCAGACCTCAATCCAATTGAGAATCTGTGGTATGACTTAAAGATTGCTGTACACCAGCGGACCCATCCAACTTGAAGGAGCTGGAGCAGTTTTGCCTTGAAGAATGGGCAAAAAAAACAGTGGCTAGATGTGCAAGGCTTATAGAGACATAGCCCTAAAGTCTTGCACCTGTAATTGCTGCAAAAGGTGGCTCTGCAAAGTGTTGACTATGGGGGGGTGAATAGTTATACACGCTCAAGTTCTGTTTTTGACTTATTTGTTGTTTGTTTCACAAAAAAATAGTTAGCATTTTCAAAGTGGTAGGTATGTTGCATAAATCAAATGATACAAACCCCCCAAAAATCAATTTTAATTCCAGGTTGTAAGGCAACAAAATAGGAAAAATGCCAAGGGGGGTGAATACTTCCGCCAGCCACAGGTACATCCCACACTACAAGTGCATTGCAGATTTTGTGCCGATAAAATCAAACATGTTTAAAAATATCGGTAGCCAATCTCAAAAACTTCTCTTGGACAGCTCAATCGGTGCCAATATCGTGTAATGTACGCCCGGCTTTTGTGAGTAACTGCATATGCGCATAAATTCTCTGTCATGAGAAAGAGCTATCCACAAGCATCGGGCTCACCAGAGATGGTGTGGTGGCACTCTCTGGTGGCGTCAAAGAGAGCCTATTATATCAAAATAACACGGCCCTGTGCCCCTACTTTTAAGGGGACAGAGAGTGATATATTTCTGAAGGCAATGTGCCGTCAGTGCATGCTGGCAACTGACATTTACTTGTCCAGCCTCGGCTTGAACCTCAAAAAGTGCAGAGGGGAGAGTTTTAACTTGGAGGGCACAGCCTCCTGGGCTTTTCACGCAAGACAGCGTCTAGGGTTCAGTGGCATGGATGCCAAGGGAAGGCAGGCTTCCCATTTTTTAAAAACAAAAATACAAAATAAAAATATCCAGTTATTCATCTTTCATCTGTCTGTGTTTCAGAATTTCCCTTCAATTCAAAAGTGGCTGAATGTATCGCACCGGAGAAACCATTAGAGCGAGTGAAACAGCGCCTTTCTGTCTGTATGTGTAGGCCTATCTATCTGAAGCTGTCTGGTCAAAAAAAGTATGACATTGTTGCCCACCCTTAACATTGAATGCAAGGGAAGCCAGCGAGCTTTTAGTCTACCTTGATAAAAAAGTATAAAATAATAGTCAATTAGCATTGAGCTAAACTGAGTGAGCTCCGCTGTGAATGGTCATGCTAACCATCAAGGGAAGCCAGTTTGGATTTGGTTTCAATCTAATTTCATCACATCGACAGCAATACATCATTGATAGAAACAACTTGAATTGTTGCCTCTCGTTGTGTTCTTGTCCTACAGTGGCTAGCTAGCTAAAATTGTCCCTTTCCAAAATTTGAAATAGATGGAAATAAGGATTTGGACTTCTGGTTTTACTTAATTCTCCGTACTGGCCAAATATTATAACGGCAATTCTGATCCAGCTATAAATTCATACATTGTGCACCTGGCAAAACAGGATAGAAGTTCAATATGTAGCTAGACGTAGAAGGCTAATGTTAAGTAGCTAACGTTGCCCATGAAATTAAGTTAGAATAGCAAGGATGCATTTAAGCCAGGTAGCATAGGACAACAAAAAAAATAAAAGCATACTGAATGACAGAGTCATAGACCGTTTCATCAACATGAAAGAGAGGAGCATGGCATTGGCGCTTCTCAACAAGTAAGGTGAGTCAACATGTTTTTTTCCACTTGCACGAATGAATGCACACACACACACACACCCACACACACACACACACACACACACAGAAATCAGAACCAGCGACAGCCACATCATATTTAGCTTACGTTTATCGGACTAAATTGTTTTTGGTATCCATTAGTGAAATGGTGCTTAAGTTTAAGTAGTCTAGCCATGCTGTAGGTCATGTAACTGTTTGTTACATGCAATATGCACTGTGTACTTCAACAGACAGAGGTTGCGCTCCGGTTTTGTGATGAAACAAAGGTGTGGTTGAATTTATGCCACAGTTTTATTATTGTCTCGGCCTTAGACCTAAATATCCCGATTGCAACTAACAGGTTATAGAGCAGAAACACAATTAACACAGTTTGCAATATAGCTTTTTTTCTGGCTTCCCCAGGGATTTTACCCACGCACCGTTACTGCTAGGGTTTACCGAGAATGTTGCGACAAACAAATAACATCCACTCAGTTGCAGTCCTGTAGGTGAAAACAGCTTGTTGATGAGGAGTCAAAGGAGAGCGGCAGGAATCGTGCAAGCTAACAGACGGTCCACAAACAGGCAAATAACGGCGCAGTATAACAGTGGTGTGCAGAATGTCTTCTTGGAACGCACAACCCGTCAGTCCTTGTCACGGATGGGCTATTGCAGGTGACGACCACACCGGGATTCCACTTCTATCAGCTAAAAACAAGAAGAAGTGGCTCCAGTGGGCACTCAATCACCAACACTGGACAATTGAGGAGTGGAATTTTTTTGTTGCCTGGTCTGACGAATCCCGGTTCCTATTGTATCATGCTGATGGAAGAGTCAGGATTTGGAGTAAGCAGCATGAGTCCATGGCCCCGTCCTGTCTGGGGGCAACGGTACAGGCTAATGGTGTGGGGAATGTGGTGGTGTAATGGTGTGGGGAATGTTTCCCTGGCACACGTTAGGTCTTTCATAGCAATTGAGAAACGTCTCCATGACCTAAAGAATTCAGGCTGTTCTGGAGGCAAAGGGGGGCCTGACCCAGTACTAGATGGGTGTACCTAATAAACTGGCCACTGAGCGCATGTCACTGCTTCTAAGGCTATATGCAACATGCAACTGCCTATTTTATGTATTAATTTAGAAAACAAGGGATCTCATAATCCAGTGCCTTTATCACAGTCAACACATATATTTTAGCTTTAATCAGCTTTAAAAATTCCGAATTTTCTTTCAGCTTCACGGCAAAATGTGTACAATAGCATGATGAGTTATAAAACGGCACATGTTCCTATCTGCCCCATTGCAAAATGTGTAGAATTGCAGGAAATGTGCTTTAAAAGAGTAACATTTTCTCTCAGCCTCATGGCAAAATGTGTAGAATAACATGAGATTAGCTGTAAAACTGCAAATTGTTCTCTTTGCCCCTTGGCAAAATGTGTAATATTGCAGGAAGTTAGCTGCTTCCCCCTCCCCCTCCAATTATTATTATTCTTTAAAAAAAATTGAGCTCACCCAAAGTTCTGCATGCCCCCCACCAATGAATTTCTTACTACGCCACTGCCTCCCTCATTCCATTTCTCTTTCTCTTTGCTGTATGAGAGAGTCCGGTGAATCACATATTTCTCTGTTTTTCTCTCTGTGAAGTGGGGACATCCCAGGTACCTCCATCTCTCTGAGGCCCAGAAGAGACAGATAAAGAGCTTGCCACCATGCATGGGATGGGATTTACAAATCCCTCTCAATCTGGATAGAGTGTCCGTTCACTGCCTCTCAGATGGAAGACATAGGCTACAGGAGTCCTCATGTGTGTTAGGACACTGATAGATAATGTGTCAAAGAACAGTCACATGTAGCATAAAAGATGGTTAGCATTGTGAATTTAAATAATGTTTTTTGAGGATCTCAAAGTCCCTTGCCTCCTGGGAAATACTATTCCATTTTAACCACAATTCTTGCCAGAATAGCTGTTGTTGCATGAGACCTGATTGGGGTGAAGCCAAACAACATACAGCAGGGTATCTACATCTCTCACACTTAATGTCACCATGCCACACATCAACTGAAGGCTTCAAACAATAGAGCCATTGGTCAGCTCTGCCATGACCCTGAAATAGAGGCAAGGACTTCCCTGCAGGACACAGTGGGTATAAGTGCTAAGATTAATGTAGCCTATTACATCCATGTATGATTGTACACTACCATCCATCCTCATTTGTCATTTATCTGCCCCCTCCCCCCCTTCTTGTTCCTTGCAGCATGTCATCTCTACAGTTCACATATTTTGGCCCCCACCCCATGCCCCTGCCTGTGCACTTAAATACAGGACATAATCTGTCATGCCACCTTCCACTGTAAATACCTCTTACTACATCTCTGAGGTAATGTTGTCTGTCATTTATGAGATCATGTGAAACACACTCCATGTCTATAATCAGTGTCTACTCTGTTCCCTATCCCAATTGTATTTATTTAACCTTTATTTAACTCGGCAAGTCAGTAAAGAACTAATTTTCATTTACAGTGACGGCCTATCAAAAGGCAAAAGGCCTCCTGCGTGGACTGGGACTAAAAAATATATATAAATAATAATAATATAGAACAAAACACACATCACGACAATAGAGACATCACAACACTACATAAATATAGACCTAAGACAACAACATAGCAAGGCAGCAACACATGACAACCCAGCATGGTAGCAACACATGACAACAACATGGTAGTAACAACATGGTAGCAGCAAAAAACATGGTACAAATATTATTGGGCACAGAAAACCTCACAAACGGCAATAAGGTAGAGACAACAATACATCATGCAAAGCAGCCACAACTGTCAGTAAGAGTGTCCACGATTGAGTCTGAATGAAGAGATGGAGATAAAACTGTCCAGCTTGAGTGTTTGTTTCAGCTGGTTCCAGTCGCTAGATGCAGCGAACTGAAAATAGGAGCGACCCAGGGATGTGTCTGCTTTGGGGACCTTTAACAGAATGTGACTGGCAGAACGGGTGTTGTATGTGGAGGATGAGGGCTGCAGTAGGTATCTCAAATAGGGGGGGAGTGAGGCCGTCTTCTTGCCGAAAAAGGTTATAACAAGAAAGGTTAAGATCAGTGTTCAAAACACCCTTTCTTAATTAACCATGTCTCAGTAATAACCAAGACAACTGGATTGGCGCTGTGAACCCACACTCTGCATCAGATGGCAACAAGATCATTTTGTACAGCAATTTCATCAGGTAACATGAATACAAAGCCGGTGAGAGGTGGTTAGAATAGGATGGGAGGCCAAGAGTCTGTGTAACCAATAGAGAGTCAGAGTCCCGACTGTGGGAACAAACAGTCTGTCCCACGGTTGGGTAAACAAGCAAATTATTAGTCAACAAAGCATGCAGGAGTCAAGAGGCAAATAGCATAAAGCACAAGAAAAAAAATATAACGACTTGGGGTTAGCCATTGTAAGTTCAGAGTCACTCACCCCAACAGTGCGTGTGTGCTGGAGGTGTGGCGGGGGTACCTGAACCAGACAGGGGGATACAGGCCAGGGCAGACGGTGAACAGATTGCCAGATGGAATCCAAGCAGAAGTCAAAAATCAAATAAAGTTTATTTGTCACATGCGCTAAATACAACAGGTGTTTTTTTTTTACTAACCAATGAAGCTAGTCACTCTCAGGCTACCTATACATACAAGCTGGTCCTTATCTCAATGTGAAACAATTAGGAGGGGGGAAACAAGGTTGGAATGGAACTGTTGTAGAGAAATGAGCTACCTTACAGTGAAATGCTAACTTACAGGCCCTAACCAACAGTGCAATTGTTAAGTAAGTAGTAGGTATTAGGTGAACAATATATAAGGAAATAAAAAACAACAGTAAAGAGACAATGAATAATGACAGAAGCGAGGCTATATACAGTAGCTGTTTGAATGTTAGGCTATAACAGTAGTGAAGTTAAATACAGGCACCGGTTACTCGGGCTAATTGAGGTAGTACGTACATGTATGGTTAAAGTGACTATGCATATATGATAAACAGAGAGTAGCAGTAGCGTAAAAGAGTGGTTGGCGGGTGGTGGGTGGAGGGACACAATGCAGATAGTCCGGGTAGCCAATGTGCGGGAGCACCGGTATGCCAAATATGCCAAATATTTTTTAGTTTCCTGATGGGGAATAGGCTTTGTTTGTATTTGGGATGTTTTACAGATTTTTCATTCAATGTTTTATTTAAAAATGATCTTATTTAAATATTTCATATATTCTACATGTGATAAGGCCACACAGAGGGCCAGGGATAAATTACAGGCCCCTGTGATAATCTGAAGTACCCAAAATGGCCAATAGATGTCATATAAAATTCTAAATAAAAAGTTCAAAGAATTCTGTTAGTTTACTTGCAATCTTAGATCTTTTCCAGTAATATACCCCCCCTTTGCAACCCTAGTCAGTAATGACACAAGGACACAGTCCTGCCGAGATGTCATTTCATATCGATTGTTGTGGAAACATTTACATTAAACTAACTAAGGTGAAATATGAAGTAAACAACAGAAGATTGCATTCATATAACTCCCAAGATAGTTGCATAGAATACTTGATGTATTCATTTAAGTTTAACGTAAACACCATTGAGGTGTCCACCATGGTTGTCCTTCGTGTGCACAGCTCTAAAGGATACAGTAGGAACAAAGGAGTAGTTGATCATCCAAGGGGAAGAGGCTTGCCATATAGGATATGTACAGTACCCTTTCTATAGAGCTGCTGATGTAAGGTTATTTCATTCTAGGAAACTCTGTGTCTAGCTGCCCTCCAATTAAAGGGACAATCAGCAGTAAAAACAATAGCAAAGCGTCCTCTCAACCTGTTTCGGTAAAACACTAAGGGATGGGGCTGGAGAAATGTAACCACTCTCATGTTCATAGACAGAATTATGGATACAAGGACTCACCATTCATGATATAAAAATGATAGTTTTAACCATGTTTTGAGGCTATATTGTGTTTGTTTGTTTACATTTACTTTGTTTACAAACAAGCTGTACTTTGGGTTTTGATGGGGTACGGCAGTTGAACTAAGCCCATGAGACATTTATATGTTTTATTCTTCAAGAAACAAATGGGTACATATCTTTGATTAATTGTCCAAAAATGGATGTAGCAACTGCTAATTTCCCCGTTAAACAACTCTAGGCAGTCACATAGGGTGACAAATGAGAGAACTGTACCACAGTGAAATCTCTAATGATCAACAAAAAATAATTACAACTCAATTATTCTATTCTTTGTAATCCCCTTGATGGGCAAGTAGTTTGCCTGTTAACCTGCCCATGCCTGTGCTGATGTAATACTCTGTAAATTTCAGTTAAGTTTGACTTGACATAGAGCTATCATTGAAAGTCAAAGGACAAGAAGTGATTCACCTGTTGCAAGGCATCTCTTGCTGTTGTGATGGCACTGGAGCCAGAACTCTGCAGTCAAGCCCTGCTCTCTGCACTCTTCTCGTCAGCAAACTCTCTTCAACGGCCTTGGCTGATTATGTGTAATGGACTACCATCCTGCTGTCTGATAACGTCCCCTCTTGCTGTTCTTAAATGTTGAGCTTGCTGCCACGGCAGGTTCCTCCCTGGTAGCAGAGACGCGTGACATCCCTAGACACTCTCCCTGTGTGGTTTCTGGGCACAGTGATTCGTTTGCTAACAGGATTATCCTTCTCTCTCTTCCTTCCCGCTCTCTTCATCCCCCCTCTCCTTCTCTCTTCTTTTATTTTGCGGTGCTGGCATTAGGCCACCCTCCACAGGTGCCCAAGGTGATGCAAGGGCCTGTAAGATTAGGGAATTCAACAGGGAATTGAACAGCACGGGAAACAAAGGCATGAACGCGAGTGTGAAATGAAGGCTTCAGTAGGGATATGCTGCTTTAGTGCCTCAACCACCGTGACCCAATCAGCATAGAAGATTCCGGTTCACATCTCTCTTTCATTCCACTTTTGTACCAAACTAAGCTGGGCCAACAAACAGGTAGTGATGTTTTTCCAATGTATTTTCATTAAACATTGGAATAACATCACTACCTGTTTGTTGGCCCAGCTTAGTTTGGTACAAAAGTGGAATGAAAGAGAGATGTGAACCTAAACCTCCTATGCTGATTGGGTCAGGGTGGTCGATATGCTGACTAGTCAGTGTCAAACACAACCACTTCCTGTAGCCCGGGGCAATTTGGTAGGCCAGGTTCCCAACTCAGCAGATGCAAGAGAGACTCTCTATGACTGTAGCCAAGAGGTCAATAGGAACCCTTGTGGGTATTCTGGCAAAGGTCATTGTCGCTAAGCCTCTGCGTTATTAGCTTTTAGTCAGGTTTGATGTGAATTAGCCTGATGAAGTGGAACAAGTGGATCGGTGGTGGAGCGCAGAGTGGCTAACTATCACAGAGACGAAGAGACAGGCATCTGCGTGGCGTTGGTGCCGGGCACTGAGGTGGGCAGAAAGTCTTCTCTTCACCATGTCTTTAGTAAGGAGGAGGAGATGCACATATGGCATTATTATGTGCTAGCTGTTCTCATTGGGCTGAGACATTGGTGAGACATTGATCCCATGCTCCTTTACGTCTTTAAAGTCACACCGGTCAGTTATTATGCTGATTTGTCATTATTTTGATGGAACACACCAACCAATACATTTTCTATATAGACACTGTTTCCCAAAATTACACGAGGCATTTCACCCACGCAGACAGTGAAACAAACAAATTACCCAGAGTTGTGGTATTGAGTAAAATATTTTCCCCATGTTGAGCATGTTGATGCTACATTATGTGTTGTTTAGCATACAGGTAAATAGCAACACAATGGAAACACTTGAATAAATGATGGTTCTGGCAGATCTGTTATGGGGTGCATTTTCCTGGAATGGTTTAGGTCCACTCAACCCGCCTTAGAGGGAAAGGTAAACAGCAATAAATACACAGCCATTCTGAGTGATCACCTTCAATCTATCTTGAATCATTTCTATCCTGATGGGAGTGGATGACAATGCCTCCATCCACAGAACATGGGTGGTCACCAAATGGTCTGATGAACATGAAAATGATGTAAATCAGATGCCATGTCCGTCTCAGTCACCAGATCGCAACCCAATTGACACTTATGGGAGATTCTGGAATGGTGCCTGACATGGCGTTTTCCACCACCATCAAAAAAACACAAAATTATAGAATTTCTCGCAGAAGAATTGTGTCGCATCCTTCCAATGAGTTCCAGACACTTGTATAATCTATGCCAAGGGGCATTCTAGCAGCTTGTGGTGGCCCAACACCCTATTAAGTCACTTTATGTTTGTGTTTCCAATATTTTGACAGTTACCCATGTCTCTGATAGTCAGAGAGCAGCCACTGGCTCTGCCTCAAGGGGCAGATTTGATCAGGACTCACAGTGGATCTGACAGCCATGTATGAGAGGTCCTCTCGGGTTATAGATTCTCTCCCCTGCCTGCTGGTGGGTGTTAACTACAGCATGGTGGGGCCTGGTCAGCGTCTGTGTGTTCCCCAAGGGCCCCTAGCAAGCTGAATACATACCAACACAGTTAGGTTTCCTGATTCTTATGCAGAACTTCTCTTTTCCTTTGGCTTCAGGTTCTCTCTGCAGTGCATGGTTCGCATTGCTTACAGTGCCAGCCCAAAAGCAGTCCACAAGCTGACATCCGCAGGCACAAAAGTATTTGTCATTCATTGGAAAGACCTATGGTTTCTGAATACTAATGCAAGGTAAAAAGGATTGTTAAAACTCTTGAGAGTTGGTGGCATTATTGAAGAAGCAAGAAGTCATGCCATGCATTACAGCGTGGCTGGCTAATTTGAGGCATAAGCACTGAGCACTGAGGCAAACAAAGAGAGCCCAAATCCATCCACACACCCCCCACCCCCACCCCAAGCACTAACCCATTCTCCCCATAAAGTAGACAGTATCTCCTGCTGGGGGTCCACTCCCACTCATGGCCGTAGAGACTCTAACATTGTCACTTTAGATCAGTGCACCGACTTTCTCCACAGTAAAACAGCTCTAGGTTGTTTCACCCCTGAATGCCAACCATTCCTATCTCCTTCCACTCCTGCTGTCAGCATGTCTCAAACTTGTCAGTTTGGGTTCCAGGATGCAGTCTAGACAGGATTTCTTGACCCCGAACAAACCCACATAAGGAGTTAAACTGAGGGATTTGGCATTTCCCAGGGCTCTGTGTGATGTCCGCTGTGCTTTGCCTGTCCACAGTGAGTTGAGTTGGTAACCAAGACAGGAAGAATGACTGACAGCAGAGAACACAGCCTCATCTGACCTAATTAACACACTGGGGCAAGTCAAGTGCAGATACAGTGTATTCGGGAAAGTATTCAGACCCCTTGACTTTTTCCACATTTTGTTATGCTACAGCCTTATTCTAAAATGGATTAAATGTAATTCCACACACAATACCTTATAATGACAAAGCGAAAACAGGTTTTTAGAAATACCTTATTTACATAACTATTCAGACTCTTTGCTATGACACTCGAAATTGAGCTCAGATGCATCCTATTTCCACTGATAATCCTTGATGTTTTGATAATTTCTTGATGTTTCATCGGACATGTCTTGGAAAGGCACACACCTGTCTATATAAGGTCCCACAGTTGACAGTGCACGTTGACAGTGCACGTTGACAGTGCACGTTGACAGTGCACGTTGACAGTGCACGTTGACAGTGCACGTTGACAGTGCACGTTGACAGTGCACGTTGACAGTGCACGTTGACAGTGCACGTTGACAGTGCACGTTGACAGTGCACGTTGACAGTGCTTGTCAGAGCAAAAACCAAGCCATGAGGTCGAAAGAATTGTCCGTAGAGCTCCCGAGACAGGATTGTGTCGAGGCACCGATCTGGGGTAAGGGTACCAAAAAACTTCCCAGAGAACACAGTGGCCTCCATCATTCTTAAATGGAAGAAGTTTGGAACCAACAAGACTTTTCTTGGAGCTGGCCGCCCGGCCAAACTGAGCAAACGGGGGAGAAGGGCCTTAGTCAGGGAGGTGACCAAGAACCTGATGGTCACTCTGACAGCGCTCTAGAGTTCCTCTGTGGAGATGGGCGAACCTTCCAGAAGGGCAACCATCTCTGCAGCACTCCACCAATCAGGCCTTTAACAAAGTACTGAGTAAAGTGTCTGAATACTTATGTACATGTTAAATTACTTTCTTTTTTATATATGTTTGCAAAAAAATATTTAACCTGTTTTTTCTTTGTCATTAGGGGGTATTGTGTGTAGATTGATTATGTTTTCATCAATTTTAGATTAAGGCTGGACAATTTTGTGGAAAAAGTCAAAGGGTCTGAATACTTTCCGAATGCACTGTACTTTGGTCAAGCTTTTTTTGAGGTGTTCAGATACACGTAAAAGAAGGGTGGGTTATTTACATTAACATTTTACATTTTTGTCATTTAGCAGACACTCTTATCCAGAGCGACTTACATTAGTAAGTGTATCAAAGGGGAAATATGAATTGTTTCGAAAGTACAGCCTTTGTTAAAATGTTGCTCTGTGGGAGACCAAAACAGCTCAGAGGCAGGTTCTAGAAGTGGCACTGGTGTAGCACATAAAACAGTTTTATTTTGATTTGTATTCCTTCACCAAGTTTATTATTTTTCCTACCCGATAAGGTAACACTTTACAATGATGTTCAGTACTAAACCATTTTTAAGGCATTTATAAATAGTTCTCAACATAACTTGAAATTATACTTTTTTTATGTTGTTACAAGAAAAAGTAGCATTTGCACTTGCTGATTTGTAACTAGGGTGTACCATTTACGAATATTGTATCTTATGAAAAGTGACATGATTTGGTAGTTTTATTGGACTTTTAAAATGAAAATGTAATGCAAATTAAATCCTTTACATTTTTCCTTGTCATCTTCAGAATGAATAAATAATGTGTCTGCTGTACTCCACATGGGTTTGTCTTCCTGACTGATGGAAAATGTCCTTAACCATGAGGAAAAATAGAATTTAGACAATGCATTCATTTTGTACATGTGTGGCTGTCCATGATTGTGTTGACATGTTACTGATATGTACTTTACATGGAAGCCACTGATTAACAAACCAAGATTACGAAAGGGGAAAAGGTCACTGCTGTTTATCTTTGCAGAGAACATTAATCTGATAGCAGGGTGTGTGATTAAAGTGTGTAATAATTAAAGAAGCCTGGAGAGCAAAGGACAGGCCGCGTTGACGTGAGGAGAGAGCCATAGAACTCTGAAACATTTGTACTTAAAAGGGACTATCTTTCATGTTGCACTCTGCTTAGGTTAGTCTTTCAAGGATGCCACATCTGTTGGCCTCAGATATAAGATAAACAAGCAATTAATAAATGGAATCCCCCCCAAATACACACACGCACACACACACACACACACACACACACACAGACACAGACACACGAGATGGTAGTTGAGGTGGGTTGCCCACCTTTGTCATATCAGTTTGACCTCTATCCCCGGGGTCAGGGATTGTCATGCCTTATCTGGTCTTGGTGACATCCTGATAAATCTTTGGGCGCTGCAGTCCTGTGACCTTTGCATTTCAGTGAGTATGATAATGGATGTATGCTGGGAGTGTTGTCACAAAAGGCTCACTTTTAAAACACCTGCATACAGCAGGCTATTTGTAATTCGTTATAGAGACGGGACTTACTATCTCTAGACACAGCCACACTGGTCATACTGTATTCTCTGACAGGACCTGATAATGTCACAAGATACAAACGTCTCCATTTGGCTAGTCCTGCATAGGGCCCGGCTAAGCCACATACAGTGAAATGCTGCTATACAGCCTGTATGTTTTCATATACTGTATAGCAGTCACAATACACATGATTCATTTAAGTATGATTCTGTAACTGTTCCTCCAGGCAAGCCTTTTATAACAAACCATTGACAGGGCATGACATAATTGTATGTCTAATCCAGGCCCTGTCAATGTCTTGTACAGACCCAATATGTGGTGATAAAAAAAAGTGATAACGTCATTACTTTAAGAACATTGCATTGTTATAATGTTCCACATGTTCTATACTATACTGACATCCTAAAGACTAAGCCAACATTGGTGAAGGAAATGACCCAACAACAAAAGAGAACATGGCTGGTGTGTTTTTAACCTTAATGGCCCAGTGCAGTCTAAAACTAGATTCCCTGTGTTTTATATACACTGCTCAAAAAAATAAAGGGAACACTTAAACAACACAATGCAACTCCAAGTCAATCACACTTCTGTGAAATCAAACTTTACACTTAGGAAGCAACACTGATTGACAATAAATTTCACATGCTGTTGTGCAAATGGAATAGACAAAAGCCAGGTGTCCTGGCTAAATTCCCAATCTGGCCCTCAAACCATCATGGTCACCTAATAATCCCCAGTTTACAATTGGCTCATTCATCCCCCTCCTCTCCCCTGTAACTATTCCCCAGGTCGTTGCTGCAAATGAGAACGTGTTCTCAGTCAACTTACCTGGTAAAATAACGGTAAAATAAAATAAAATAAATAAATAAAAAGGTGGAAATTATAGGCAATTAGCAAGACACCCCCCAAAACAGGAGTGGTTCTGCAGGTGGTGACCACAGACCACTTCTCAGTTCCTATGCTTCCTGGCTGATGTTTTGGTCACTTTTGAATGCTGGCGGTGCTCTCACTCTAGTGGTAGCATGAGACGGAGTCTACAACCCACACAAGTGGCTCAGGTAGTGCAGTTCATCCAGGATGGCACATCAATGCGAATTGTGGCAAAAAGGTTTGCTGTGTCTGTCAGCGTAGTGTCCAGAGCATGCAGGCGCTACCAGGAGACAAGCCAGTACATCAGGAGACGTGGAGGAGGCCGTAGGAGGGCAACAACCCAGCAGCAAGACCGCTACCTCCGCCTTTGTGCAAGGAGGTGCACTGCCAGCGCCCTGCAAAATGACCTCCAGCAGGCCACAAATGTGCATGTGTCAGCATATGGTCTCACAAGGGGTCTGAGGATCTCATCTCGGTCTACTATGGTGTTAAATGCTGAGCTGTAAACGATGAACAGCATTCTTACATAGGTTTTCCTATTTTCCAGATGGGTTAGGGCAGTGTGCAGTGTGATGGCAATTGCGTCGTCTGTGGACCTATTGGGGCGGTAAGCAAATTGGAGTGGGTGTCAGGTAGGGTGGAGGTGATATGGTCCTTGACTAGTCTCTCAAGGCACTTCATAATGACGGAAGTGAGTGCTACAGGGCTGTAGTCATTTAGCTCAGTTACCTTAGCTTTCTTGGGAACAGGAACAATGGTGGACCTCTTGAAGCATGTGGGAACAGCAGAATGGGATAAGGATTGATTGAATATGTCTGTAAATACACCAGCCAGCTGGTCTGCGGATGCTCTGAGGACGCGGCCGGCGATGCAGTCTGTGCCTGCAGCCTTGCGAGGGTTAACACATTTAAATGTTTTACTCACGTTGGCTACAGTGAAGGAGAGCCCACAGGTTTTGGTGGCGGACCATGTCAGTGGCACTGTATTGTCGAGCGAGCAAAAAAGTTGTTTAGTCTGTCTGGGTGCAAGGCATCGTGGTCCGCGACGGGGCTGGTTTTTCTTTTGTAGTCCGTGATTGACTGTAGACCCTGCCACATACCTCTCGTGTCTGAGCCTTTGAATAGCAACTCCACTTTGTCTCTATACTGACGCTTAGCTTGTTTGATTACCTTGCGGAGGGAATAGCTACACTGTTCGTATTCGGTCATGTTTCCGGTCACCTTGCCCTGATTAAAAGCAGTGGCGCGAATGCTGCCATCAATCCACGGTTTCTGGTTGGGGAATGTTTTAATAGATGCTGTGGGTACAACATCACCAATGCACTTGCTAATAAACTCGCTCACAGAATCAGCGTATTCGTCAATGTTATTGTTCGCCGCAATGCGGAACATATCCCAGTCCACGTGATCGAAGCAATCTTGAAGTGTGGAATCCGATTGGTCGGACCAGCGTTGAACAGACCTGAGCGCGGGTGCTTCCAGTTTTAGTTTCTGTCTATAGGGTGGGAGCAACAAAATGGAGTCGTGGTCAGTTTTTCCGAAGGGAAGGCGGGGGAGGGTCTTATATGCGTCACGGAAGTTAGATCAACAGTGATCTAGGGTTTTGCCAGCCCTGATAGAATTTGGGGAGCCTTGTTTTCAGATTAGCCCTGTTAAAATCCCCAGCTACAATAAATGCAGCCTCAGGATATGTGGTTTCCAGTTTCGAGTCAAATTAAGTTCGTTCAGGGCCGTCAATGGGTCTGCTTGGGGGGGAATATACATGACTGTGATTATGATCGAAGAGAATTCTCTTGGTAGATAATGCGGTCGGCATTTGATTGTGAGGAATTCTAAGTCAGGTGAACAAAAGGACTTGAGTTCCTGTATGTTGTTATGATCACACCACGTCTCGTTAATCATAAGGCATACCCCCCGCCCCTCTTCTTACCAGAGAGATGCTTGTTTCTGTCGGCGCGATGCGTGAAGAAACCAGGTGGCTGTACCGACTCAGATAGCGTGTCTCGAGTGAGCCATGTTTCCGTGAAACAAAGAACGTTACAGTCTCTGATGTCTCTCTTGAATGCTACCCTTGCTCGGATTTCATCTACCTAGTTGTCAAGAGACTGGACATTGGCGAGTAGTATATTCACTTACTTCTCGAAAATCTTCCTCTGATTTGTCATCCAAAAGGGTCCCAGCTATAACATGTAGTGTCACTTTGTTAGATAAACTCCTTCTTGATATCCCAAAAAGTCAGTTTAGTTGGCGCCATCTATTTGAGTAATCCACTCGTTCAACATGCCAAGATAGGAATCCAAAAATCTACCCCTAAACTTTATTTCAACAAGTCAAAATACATTTCTAGTTAATCCTCAGATACCCTACAATGTAATCAAACTAATATTTCATGCGGAAATAAGTATTATGTTCAATAGAAAAACGATATTAGTAGGTGCGTGTCCTCTTCATCGCGCGCGCATACACGAATTTCCAAGTCTGTGTCCCTGTAGTAAAACTCATATTTCTTACTCGTTTTGGAAGAAACAAGCCTGAAACCTTGAATAAAAACTACTACCCAGTGGAAGCCATAGGAATTGCTTACTGGGAGCTAGATTTAATTATTTCCCTATACGTTCCATTGGAAGAGCATGGGTCTCTCTCAAAAAAGAATTCAGGTTGGTTTCTCTTGTGTTATAGTCTCCTACATTATTTTAACATTTACAAACTTCAAAGTGTCTTCTTTCCAATGGTATCAATTATATGCATATCCTGGCTTTACTTTGGGCACGTCAGTGAGACGGAAATTGAGAAAAAAGGACCCTAGCCCTAACAAGTTAAAGTATTACTTTTAAGTAGTTTTTTGTGGCATCTGTACTTTACTGTTTATATTTTTGACCGATTTTACTTTTACTCCACTACATTCCTAAAGAAAATCATGTACTTTTCACTCCATACATTTTCCCTGACTGAGGGAAATGGTCCAATTCACTCACTTATCAAGAGGTCATCCCTACTGACTCTGATCTGACAGACTCAGTAAACACAAATGCTTAATTTGTAAATTTTGTCTGAGTTTCACTTTTACTTAAGTAAATTTACATGAATGTATCTTTACTTTTACTCAAGTATGACAATTGGGTACTTTTTCCACCACTGCTTATGTGAATAAAAACTCCTGAAATTACATACATCATTTGTAACATGGCTTTTAATGTGAAAGGATGTTAGCCACCCAGAGTGGCTCATCTGGCTTCTCAACTTGGCCTAAAACCAGTGTTTTATGTTTTCATAATTTAGATCTGGGAGAGAGGAAATACCATCTCTTCTGAGATTGCAGTATCAACTGTAGGGGTGAAAGATTTAATTTATTCCTAGTACAGGGATCTCCTATGTGTGCACACGCGTGTGTGTACAGATTTGTTCTTCAGAAGATAAAGACAAATGCCCCTAGGCAAAATGGCAGACTGAACACAGCGGTGCAGATCGCCTCAAGATAAAAACATAATATTCAAGATCTGTAAGTTTGACTAAATATTATCACTTCACTCCACATACTCATGGATAATAACCTTCAATCTGGATAGCAACACAAAACAAATAATAAGACTAGAGAGATGTATCAAACAATATTACCAAAACAAACATCAACCAAACATGACGGAGAGTAAACATGAAAATCCAATCCCCAAAAGAAAACGTAACTCCGACAGACACAGACGATTTATGCTTTTCACCACCCCGGAATGGTAAGTTTGGAAACGGATCTGTATAAGTTGATAAATGATGAACTGGGCATTCTTGAATTAGTCAGTAAAGATAAAGAAGTTGAAGGCAAGCCTCGAGATCAGTGACAAAAAAGCTACAACAATGGAGAAGGAAACAAATAAGCTTAAAGGGACAGTTAAGATGGAAACGGATGTTAATTAACATAAAAAGCAGAACATGTTTCTGAGAGAAGTGTTACTTGACATACAGTCTAGATCTATAAGATACAATCTGGTACTTACTGGTATCAAAGGAAAAAAAAGGTGAAAATCCTGAAATCGTGGTGAAATAAGTCCTTCTTACATAGTTACAGATCCCAGGCGATGTTGTCGACACAATCCAACTCGAACGTGTACACCGTTTAGGACAGAGAGGAGAGAGATATGAGCGCCCAATCGTTGCCAAATTTGCATTCATTAAAGTTAAAATAATGGTTAAAAACCTGGGTAAAAAACTCGCTGGCACGAAAATATGTATGAGTTCCCGAAGGAAATTGCAGAGCGGGACAAAGTTCTGTACCCACTCTTCAAGAATAATAGATTAAAAGGGAAATGTGTAGCTTCTCGTAGTCTATAAACTGTATATTGATAACCAAATGACACCAAGACTACTCAACGGCTATTCTAAATATTACAAAGTTCCCATAGAGGAGTCGAATAATGGAACACCCAAAACTATCCATGGTAGGGATAGTTATAAAAAATATATATCTAGGAAAACAATCAAATTCAACAATTGATAAAGAAATAAACTACTACTACACCATTCAAGATAGGGAAAATTTGACTAAGTTAGTTAAGAACAAATTCTTATTTACAATAAGGCCTACCAAAAGGCAAAATGCCTCCTGCGGGGATGGGACCTGGGATATATATATATATATATTGTCATATATAGTGTACCGTCTATATATATATATATATATATATATAGGACAAAACACACATTATGACAAGAGTGTACCATATATATATATATATATATATATATATATATATATATATATAGGACAAAACACACATTATGACAAGAGAGACAATACAACAATACATGAAGAGAGATCTAAGACAACAACATAGCAAGGCAGCAACACATGACAACATGGTAGCAACACAACATGGTAGCAGCACAAAACAAGGCACAGATATTACGGGCACAGACAACAGCACAAAAGGCACAAAGGTAGAGACAATAATACATCACAACTGCCACAACTGTCAGTAAAAGTGTCCATGATTGAGTCTTTGAAGAGATTGAGATAAAACTGTCCAGTTTGAGTGTTTGTTGCAGCTCATTCCAGTCACTAGCTGCAGCGAACTGAAAAGAGGATTGACCCAGGATGTGTGTGCTTTGGGGACCTTTAACAGAATGTGACCTTTAACTGAATGTGACTGGCAGAATGGGTGTTGTATGTGGAGGATGAGGGCTGCAGTAGATATCTCAAATAAGGGGGTTTTAAGAGGGTTTTATAAATAAGCATTGGTGGCAAATCTGATGGCCAAATGGTAAAGAAAATCTACCCTTACCTGCTGATCTATAAATTATGTCTCTAATCTAGCATGGGTAGCATGGGTAGGATGGTCATCTGAATCTGGATTAGTTTGGCAGCTGGGGTGAAAGAGGAACGAATACGATAGAGGAAACCACATCTAGATTAAACTTTAGTCTGTGCTGTGGAAGGACAGTGTACCGTCTAGCCATACTCCCATGTACTTGTATGAAGTGAATAACTCAAGCTCTAAACCCTCAGAGGTGGTAATCACACCTGTGGGCAGAGGTGCATTCTTCTTACCAAACCATGACCTTTGTTTTGGATGTATTCAGAACAAGGTTAAGGGTAGAGAAAGCGTGTTGGACACTAAAAAAGCTGTGTTGAAGAGCATTTAACACAACATCTAGGGAGGGCCAGCTGAGTAGAAAACTGTATCATCTGCATAAAAATGGGTGATAGTTTCCTACTGCCTGAGCTATATTGTTGATGTAAATTGAAAAGAGTGTGGGGCCTAGAATCGGGCCTTGGTGTAATCCCTTGGTGACAGGCAGTTGCTGAGACAGCAGATTTTCTGACTTTATAAACTGCACTCTTTGAGAGGGGTAGTTAGCAAACCAGCCCAAAGATCCCTCAGAGACACCAATACTCCTTAGCCGGCCCAAAATAACGGAATGGTCTACCGTATCAAAAGCTTTGGCCAAGTTAATAAAAATAGCAGCACAACATTGCTTAGAATCAAGGGCAATGGTGACATCATTGAGGACCATTAAGGTTGCAGTGACACATCCATAACTTGAGCGGAAATCAGATTGCATACCAGAGAGAATACTATAGACATCAAGAAAGACAGTCAGTTGATAAACAGGGCAAAATAGAAACAGGCCTATACCAGACTGATACCTATCAGGATTATTTGACAGGATAACATCGAGGAGACTAGCCTTTTCCGGGTGTTTGGAGTCATACCTTGTGGGATTGGTAATAATCTGATAAAGATTTAGGGAGTCCCTTTGCTTTAGGACTTGGTCAAGTGGTTTAAGCATGTCCTAGTTTAGGTCACCTAGCATGACAAATTCAGACTTAGTGTAAGGGGCCAGGAGAGAGCTTAGGGCAGGTAGGGTACAGGCTGGTGCTGATGGAGGACGATAGCACCCAGCAACAGTCAACAAAAAGCTATTTGAAAGTTTAATACTTAAACCAGCAAATCAAATTGTTTGGGGACAGACTTGGTGGAGACAACCGAGCACTAAAGGTGATCCTTGGTAAAGATTGCCCCTCCCTAACCTTCGGAAGCTATGTCTTGCCGAAAAAGGTTATAACCAGAAAGGTTAGCATCAGTTTTCAAAACACTCTTCCTTAACCACATCTCAGTAATGACCAACACATCTGGATTGGAGCTGTGAACCCACACTTTCAATTGATCTATTTTAGGTAATAAGCTTCTAGTGTTATTAACGTGCAGAAAATCCAGGCTTTTATGAGAGCAGAAATCAGTGAATCAGATATCAGAGCACGAGTCAGAATTGGGGCTAGCAACAGTAGATGGGCCAGGGTGTACATGCGTATTTCCATATATCATCAACAGTAATAAAATCAGGGCACGGCATAGGACAGGGAGAGCTCATAGGACATGGAGAGCTCTTTGTTGATTTATGACATCTGAATGTGCATTAGATGGCAACAAGATCATATTGTACAGCAGTTTCATCAGGTAACATTTATAGTATTTCATAAATTGACAAAGCATTAGAAGAGAGGATAATTAGCTAAATAATACATCTTTAAATATAAGGAACTGGAACACAAATGTACTCACAATCGGGATAAAAACACAGAAAACCGAGGACATAGAAAGCACAGTATGTGTTTAAGGCGTCTAGGTGTAGCAGGTAAGGCGGAGTCAGGCGCAGGACACAGATGAGTAATTCACGTAACTTTACTTTAAACAACAAATATTCCAGGAAGGAAAATAATCAAGCTCACAAATACAGACCAACTTACAACGAACAAACACACACAAAACCATATGGGAAACAGAGGGTTAAATAAGGAACACATAATTAATGAAAATGGAAACCAGGTGTGTACAAAGAAGATGTCACGACTCCGACCGAGGCAGGCTCTCCTTCCCGTTCGGGTGGCGCTCGGCGCTCGTCCTCACCGGCCTATTAGCTGCCACTGATCCTTTTCTCCCCCTCCTTATGTGTTTATTGGTTACACCTGTTTTGTATTTGTTTGTAATTTGTTGGGCTTATCAGTCAGCCGGCCCGCCCGTTTCTTTGTGTGGGATTGTTAGTTGGTAAGCGTGGTGTTTGTGTCAAACTATGTGTGTACGTTGTTACTGGACTGTTTTCGTTCCCCCCGTGTCTGGGGTAGTTTTATGAGAGCACACAGTGTATAGAAGGGTGGCCTAAGTTTCACAGTGTTCATTAAAATAACATTTGTTATTGCACCCTTTGTTTCCTGCGCTTGACTTTGCACTCCGACACCCAGCCCTTACAGAAGACAAAACAAATGGAAAATGAAAAGTGGATTGGTGGCGGCAAGAAAACTGGTGACATCAACCTCCGAACGCCGCCCGAACAAGGAGAGGGACCAACTTCGGCGGAAGTCGTGACAATGTGGGTATGCGCGGGTGTATTGTGATGGAAGGTGAGGTGTGCGTTTTTGTGTTTGGAAAGTGTGGAGTTAAGTGAGTAAAAAAGGAAAATGGTTGTTAATACCAGAGCCCATTTGTGTCTACAAGCAGAGGTTGCGAGAGAGAGCTTTCAATTTTGTGCAGATGTGGGATATACATTTGAAAATAAATGATACATATAGTTTAGTTATTTATTGTCCTATCATGATGGAACAGTGCCCAAAACCTCTACACCCACCTGAGAGACCCATACACCAAGGAGAAGTCCTTATCTGTCTTATGGGCCTACTGTAAGTAGCCTATACGCAGCCAAAACAGAAAGATAAATGCCATCAGAGACCCACTAAAGCAGCACCGCCCCCTCAAGATTCTGAGCCTGCCTGGCAGAGTTGGTCCTACAAAGCCAAAGCCCCCTGATGGGTGAGCATGATATACAAGCAGTTCTTCAAAGCTTCTAATGAGAATCTTGACAACATTGTACCATTGTACCCCCACCCAGGTAGTGACAGTGTTGGCAACACTAGCTGCAGTAACCCATGCGGAGGGGGTCACACTCAGACAATCAGAGAGGGGACAAATTACTGTGGTCCTATTGGCACGGAATGATCAAAGGACTGCACAGAGTTTCTTGGAAAAATGGTCGGGGGACCAGCGCGTGTGTGTTTCGGGGGAAGGGGGTGTACCTGATCTCCAACAGCTAGGATTTGACATTGGTTAATAAAATTACCAAATTTTTGCACATTTTAGCTACATTTCTCATGCCTTCTCAAACAACTGCAACTGTATATACATTCACACATCAAGTCCTTTCTTGAGGGGATGGAACAACTGTTGAACATCTGAGCTTGTGGTTGTTTGTGGGGGAAAGGGGTTGAGTGTGTACTCTGTGTGTATGTATCCCACATCTGTTGCTATGGGGTCATGATGTTAAGGACAATATAGGATGAATCATAATATTTGTTTGCAAAAATAAGAATTGCTTGCCAAACATGTAATCTTTGTAATGGCAATACTGGTTATAAGTAACAATCATTTGCATGACCTGGCTACATTATTACGCATACTATTCGTGAATATTTTTTATATATGTCTTGATAACTATATATATAACTAATCAAGGCGAGGGTGGGTGGCACTGTATGCTCTTTTCGGAGGATTGGTCCTGGTCTTTCGGGGGCCAAGGGATCCGGGCGAACAGAAGTGGTCTGTTGAAGCATCTTTGGCAGCCATTACAGCCTCAAGTCTTCTTGGGTATGACGCTACAAGATTGGCACACCTGTATTTGATGAGTTTCTCCCATTCTTCTCTGCAGATCCGCTCAAGCTCTGTCAGGTTGGATGGGGAGCATCGCTACACCCCCACAGCATGATGCTGCCACCCCCATGCTTAATCGTAGGGATGGTGCCAGGTTTCCTCCAGATGTGATGCTTGGCATTCAGGCCAAAGAGTTCAAGCTTGGTTTCATCAGACCAGAGACCAGTTTCTCATGGTCTGAGAGTCTTTAGGTGCCTTTTGGCAAACTCCAAGCGGGCTGTCATGTGCCTTTTACTGAGGAGTGGCTTCCGTCTGGCCACTATGATAAAGGCCTGATTGGTGGAGTGCTGCAGAGATGGTTGTCCTTCTTGAAGATTGTCCCATGTCCACAGAGGATCTCTCGGGTTCTTGGTCACCTCCCTGACCAAAGCCTTTCTTCCTCGATTGCTCAGTTTGGCAGGGCGGCCAGCTCTAGGAAGAGTCTTGGTAGTTCCAAACTTCTTCCTTTTAAGAATGATGGTGGCCACTGTGTTCTTGGGGACCTTCAATGCTGCAGAAATATTTATTTTGGTACCCCTCCCCAGATCTGTACCTCGACACAATCCTGTGTCGGAGCTCTACGGACAATTCCTTCGACCTCTTGACTTGGTTTTTGCTCTGACATGCACTGTCAACTGTGAGACCTTATATAGACAGGTGTGTGCCTTTCCAAATTATGTCCAATAATTAAAATTTAGCACAGGTGGGCCTCAATCAAGTTGTAGAAACATCTCAAGGATGATCAATGGAGACAGGATGCACCTGAGCTCAATTTAGAGTGTCATTGCAAAGGGTATGAATACTTATGCAAATACGATGTTTTTTTTAAAATAGAAATTTGCAAAAATATCTAAAATCCTCTTTTCACTGTCATTATGGAGTTGCGTGTAGATTGAGGAGGAACAATTTTAATTTCATCCCATTTAGAATAAGGCTTTATCGTAACAACATGTGGAAAAAGGGAAGTGGTCTGAATACTTTCCGAACGTACTGTATGTGGTGAGAGTGTGTGCATGTGTGGTGTCAAAATCCATGTGCGAGCATGTTATGTGTGTGGGCATATGCAGTGTGTGTGTGTGTGTGTGTGTGTGTGTGTGTTGGGGTGTCAGTGTAAGTAGGTGTGAGTGTGTGGGTGTGTGTCCAGTGTGTGTACACACAGTCAGTGCAAGAGAGTTGGTGCAAAAAAGGGTAATTGCAGGTAGTCTTGGTAGACATTTGATTAGCTATTTAGCAGTCTTGTTAAGCAGTCTTATGGCTTGGGGGGTAGACTGTGTTCAGTGTCCTGTTGGTTCCAGACATTTTGTTATTTTTAATACATTTGCAAAAATGTCTATAAACCTATTTTTGCTTTGTCATTATGGGGTATTGTGTGTAGATTGCTGAGGATTATTATTTTTCGAATAAGGCTGTAAAGTAACAAAATGTGGAAAAAGTAAAGGGGTCTGAATACTTTCCGAAGGCACTGTATATGGACACTCAATTAATGGCACTTTTTAATGGTGGATAAGAGCGTCTGCTAAATGACTTAAATGTAAATGTAAATGTAAGTTTACAAACATATGATAAATAGAATTTAAACTTGTATCTCATTATGATAAATGGTGAAATAATTATAGACAGCTATAATTGTAATGATCTAGCAGATAATAAGAAAAGACAATCGGTATTTAACTGGCTAAAAGACAAAGAATATAATAAAGGAAACTCATTCAACAATTTTAGATGAAGCTGTGTGGAAAGAGGGCTGGATCCGTAAGGTAGATGGATGATTTTAAGTATGTTATTGGACCTTAAACAGATATGGCTCATTAATCTATACGGTCCAAATAATGATGATCCATGATTCTTTGAAAATATATATAATAATTTATCAAACCTACAAGCAATACAAGACTATTATTGTGGTGGGAGTTTATAATATGGTTTTAAATACCTCAATGGACTGTTAAGGAAATCACACTACAAACTATCAGCCTCATGCGCTTAAGGAAATCACAATGTCATGGATATATTGGAACTAGTGGATATACGGAGGCTTAAAAATCCTGACCCTCAGGGGTGCATACTCATTCCCCTCCTGTACTCCCTGTTCACTCATGACTGCACAGCCAGGCACGACTCCAACACCATCATTACATTTGCCGAAGACACAACAGTGGTAGGCCTGATCACCGGCAACGACGAGACAGCATATAGGGAGGAGGTCAGAGACCTGGCCATGTGGGGCCAGGACAACAACCTCTCCCTGAATGTGAACAAGACAAAAAAGATGATTGTGGATTACAGGAAAACAGGACAGTGGAGCAGTTTGAGTGTCCACATCACCAACAAACTAGCATGGTCCAAGCACACCATGACAGTCGTGCAGCGGGCACGACAAAACCTATTCCCCCTCAGGAGACTGAAAAGATTTGGCATGGGTCCTGAGATCCTCAAAAGGTTCTACAGCTGCACCATTGAGAGCATCCTGATTTGTTGCATAATGGCAACTGCTCGGCCTCCGACCGCAAGGCACTACAGAGGGTAGTGCGAACGGCCCAGTACATCACTGGGGCCAAGCTTCCTGCCATCCAGAACCTTTATTCCAGGCGGTGTCAGTGGATGGCCCTAAAAATTGTCAAAGACTCCAGCCACCCTAGTTATAGATTGTTCTCTCTGCTACCGCACGGCAAGTGGTACTAGGTCCAAGAGACTTCTAAACAGCTTCTACCCCCAAGCCATAAGCCTTCTGGACATCTAGTCAAATGGCTACCGAGACTATTTGCAGTGCCTCCCCTCTCACCCCCTCTTTACAAACACTGCTACTCTCAGTTGTCATCTATGCATAGTCACATTAATAACTCTACCTACTTGTACACACTACCTCAAATAACCGGTACCCCCCTGTATATAGTCCCGCTATTTTTATTTTACTGCTTCTCTATAATGACTTTATAGACTGCATTGTTGGTTAGGGGCCCGTGAGTAAGCATTACTCATTAAGTAAGCATTTCACTCTAAGGTCTACACCTGATGTATTCGGCGCATGTGACTAACATTTGATTTGATATACATGGAAGAGGCTCAATCAAGCTAGTCCTCTTGATTACTTTCTTATGTCATTCTCTCTGGCACCAAAAGTTTAAAAAAAGTGTCTATAGGGGACAGAATGTGGTCGGACCATCAACTAATTAGCATATATATTACTCTTAACGAATTTCAACATGGGTGAGGATATTGGAAATTTAATCAAAGCCTATTGGATGATGACTTGTTTTTAACTAGGACAGAATAATTTATGATGGACTTTTTCCTGACATAACATAGGTACAGCATATCCCCTTGTTGTATGGGACACTTTTAAATGTGCCTTTGGAGGTCATGCTATTCAGTACTCATCTCTATAACAAAAGCAATTTAGGTCAAACCAGACATAATAAACGGCTCTCTATCCACCGGATGTGTACCAAACTCACTAAAAGTGGCAGTAATAAAGCCTCTCTTGAAAAAGCCAAACCTTGACCCGGAAAATATAAAAAACTATCGGCCTATATCGAATCTTCCATTCCTCTCAAAATTTTTTGAAAAAGCTGTTGCGCAGCAACTCACTGCCTTCCTGAAGATAAACAACGTATACGAAATGCTTCAGTCTGGTTTTAGACCCCATCATAGCACTGAGACTGCGCTTGTGAAGGTGGTAAATGACCTTTTAATGGCGTCAGACCGAGGCTCTGCATCTGTCCTCGTGCTACTAGACCTTAGTGCTGCCTTTGACACCATCGATCACCACATTCTTTTGGAGAGACTGGAAACCCAAATTGGTCTACACGGACAAGTTCTGGCCTGGTTTAGATCTTATCTGTTGGAAAGATATCAGTTTGTCTCTGTGAATTTCGGTGTACATTTCGGTGTTCCTCAAGGTTCCGTTTTAGGACCACTATTGTTTTCACTATATATTTTACCTCGTGGGGATGTTATTCGAAAACATAATGTTAACTTTCACTGCTATGCGGATGACACACAGCTGTACATTTCAATGAAACATGGTGAAGCCCCAAAATTGCCCTCGCTAGAAGCCTGTGTTTCAGACATAAGGAAGTGGATGGCTGAAAAAGTTCTACTTTTAAACTCGGACAAAACAGAGATGCTTGTTCTAGGTCCCAAGAAACAAAGAGATCTTCTGTTAAATCTGACAACTAATCTTGATGGTTGTAAAGTCGTCTCAAATAAAACTGTGAAGGACCTCGGCGTTACTCTTGACCCTGATCTCTCTTTTGACGAACATATCAAGTCTGTTTCAAGGACAGCTTTTTTCCATCTACGTAACATTGCAAAAATCAGAAATGTTCTGTCCAAAAATGATGCATTAAAATTAATCCATGCATTTGTTACTTCTATGTTAGACTACTGTAATGCTCTACTTTCTGGCTACCCGGATAAAGCACTAATTAAACTTCAGTTAGTGCTAAATACAGCTGCTAGAATCCTGACTAGAACCAAGAAATTTGATCATATTACTCTAGTGCTAGCTTCCATACACTGGCTCCTGTTAAGGCAAGGGCTGATTTCAAGGTTTTACTGTTAACCTATAAAGCGTTACATGGGCTTGCTCCTACCTATCTTTCCGAGTTGGTCCTGCCGTACATACCTACACGTACGCTACGGTCACAAGACGCAGGCCTCCTAATTGTCCCTAGAATTTCTAAGCAAACAGCTGGAGGCAGGGCTTTCTCCTATAGATCTCCATTTTTATGGAATATTCTGCCCACCCATGTGAGAGACGCAGACTCGGTCTCAACCTTTAAGTCTTTACTGAAGACTTATCTCTTCAGTAGGTCATATGATTGAGTGTAGTCTAGCCCAGGAGTGTGAAGGTGAACGGAAAGGCTCTGGAGCAACGAACCGCCCTTGCTGTCTCTGCCTGGCCGGTTCCCCTCTCTCCACTGGGATTCTCTGCCTCTAACCCTATTACAGGGGCTGAGTCACTGGCTTACTGGTGCTCTTTCATGCCGTCCCTAGGAGGGGTGCATCACTTGAGTGGGTTGAGTTACTGACGTGATCTTCCTGTCTGGGTTGGCCCCCCCCCCCCCCTTGGTTTGTGCTGTGGTGGAGATCTTTGTGGGCTATACTCGACCTTGTCTCAGGATGGTAACTTGGTGGTTGAAGATATCCCTCTAGTGGTGTGGGGGCTGTGCTTTGGCAAAGTGGGTGGGGTTATATCCTTCCTGTTTGGCCCTGTCCGGGGGTATCATCGGATGGGGCCACAGTGTCTCCTGACCCCTCCTGTCTCAGCCTCCAGTATTTATGCTGCAGTAGTTTGTGTCGGGGGGCTAGGGTCAGTTGGTTATATCTGGAGTACTTCTCCTGTCTTATCCAGTGTCCTGTGAGAATTTAAGTATGCTCTCTAATTCTCTCCTTCTCTCTTTCTTTCTCTCTCTCGGAGGACCTGAGCCCTAGGACCATACGTCAGGACTAGCGGGCATGATGACTCCTTGCTGTCCCCAGTCCACCTGGCCTTGCTGCTGTTCCAGTTTCAACTGTTCTGCCTGCGGTTATGGAACCCCTACCTGTCCCAGATCTGCTGTTTTCAACTCTTAATGTTCGGCTATGAAAAGCCAACTGACATTTATTCCTGATTATTATTTGACCATGCTTGTCATTTATGAACATTTTGAACATCTTGGCTCTCTCTAATTCTCTCCTTCTCTCTTTCTTTCTCTCTCTCAGAGGACCTGGGCCCTAGGACCATACGTCAGGACTAGCGGGCATGATGACTCCTTGCTGTCCCCAGTCCACCTGGCCTTGCTGCTGTTCCAGTTTCAACTGTTCTGCCTGCGGTTATGGAACCCCTACCTGTCCCAGACCTGCTGTTTTCAACTCTTAATGATCGGTTATGAAAAGCCAACTGACATTTATTCCTGATTATTTTTTGACTATGCTTGTCATTTATGAACATTTTGAACATCTTGGCCATGTTCTGTTATAATCTCCACCCGGCACAGCCAGAAGAGGACTGGCCACCCCTCATAGCCTGGTTCCTCTCTAGGTTTCTTCCTAGGTTTTGGCCTTTCTAGGCAGTTTTTCCTAGCCACCGTGCTTCTACACCTGCATTGCTTGCTGTTTGGGGTTTTAGGCTGGGTTTCTGTACAGCACTTCGAGATATTAGCTGATGTACGAAGGGCTATATAAAATAAACTTGATTTAGACCATAGTAACAAAGGAAATGGAAAGACTAATAGTACAGATTGATAGCAATAAAACTGTACCATAGAGGCACAGAATATGTTAGAGGAAAAACAAATATAAATGTAGGAATCTATTCAATAAAGATCAAGTGTAATATATTATAATAATATTGCGAACTGGATGGAATATCTAGAAAAATGTACAAAATTATTTTTTTATCTTAAACATAGAAATACAAGCAAAAATAATTTACTGACACTTGTTACAAATGATGGAGTCCCCCATGATTCACCAAACAATTTTTTGAAAGAGGAAGCAAAGTACTTTAAGAAGGATAGCTCCTCTGTACATACCCAGCCATTACCTGTGTCTTAAGATGTCTCAAAACGTGTGAGTGAGTATTCTTACATGATGAAGCAGCACTTGGCTCTTGTCTCTGATGGCAAGAGCAAGTGCAGGTGCAAGTGCAGTGATTCTGTTCCAGCGGACTCTGTGTAAACATCATTTGTCACAACTTTGAACACCCGCTTTAGACAGAATTTCTTGAAAAACATGCCAAAACTAATTTATTTACTGACCTCTCACTATTCGACCCTGTTCTCTCCCGAAACTGCTAATAGCTGGCAACACCAGCTCTTTATCACCAGCTCTAGAGGTGGTACTAGCCGTGTTTGGCTCGATGACAGACCTCACAGGAAGTTTAAATGTTACAAAGAATTAACAAATGTACAATATTTGTATACAATGTAAGTGTTGGTGTTAATGCTGCATATGTTACAAATTATATTACAGATTTTCCTTCATTTTCTTAATCAGAATTGTCATTGTAAAGTCTTGGTCTCTGCTTTTTGCTGTTAAATGTATTATTTTGATAGTTAATATTACCCGCAATAATTATTGGTGAATTATCCATTTTTAGCTGCGAGGTATTGGTGAATTTTAAGTTCTAAGCCGCAAGAGAGTATTTTTGTTGAATTGTTTGTTCTGGAACGTGTGTTTTTAATCTGTTAGCTGGTAGCAAAAAGTTGGTCACAGTAATATTAGCTGGATAGCAAATGCTTATTTCTTTTCGTGTTTATTAATTCTCGTGACTTTTTTGGTAATTAGCCTACTGCATTGAATTGGGTGGTTATGTATATTGTCATGAGCTGAATTCGTGTCTGTGATTGAGACAGAACCCCTGTCGCAAACCTATTCAACCGGCCGAGAGAGTCCGCCCTGACACAACTCTAAACGGTAAAGGGAAAAGGACTGATTAAGGTTAGCTAGCCAGCTGTCAATCAGTGTTGTAGTACTCCAGACCATTCTCGGTCTCGAGACCACATATTGAGTGACACATTTGTACTCAGTCTTGATTCGGTCTCGGACAGTGAGGACTTAAGCATTGTTGTAGACTTAGACATCACATTTTTGTGTTTTTTTTCTATAAATTGTGGGATTTTGAGAGTAAAAGTCTGAATAATCTATATGAACTCATAAAAGAACCACAGGGTGCCTTTCCTTCAGGAACTTTTTGGCAACATTTGAGTATACCCACTTTTCCAGGCACCACTACACCATTGCTTAGAGCCGATGGAAAGACAGGAGTCGCACACGGCGTGATGTTATGGGATAAGCCGTCCATTAACACGGACATTATAAACCAGTAGGTCCCAATCATACGAATAAGAAAACACAAACACAATTTCCCAATTGAAATGGACAACAATTACTTCTCATTGCAAAAAAAAAACGGTGACCTGAAGTTTAAAGTGGAACTGACAGTGTTTAACTATTTTGCAGATATGAAACAGACAATCATAATATCAGTAAAAAATTGCAAATTCCAGTTTATGCAACAAAACCAACTTTATAAGAGTTTTTAAAAATAGGTTCTATTTGACTTAACGTTCCACGACACACACTAAGGCATTGTTGGCAGAATAGATTTAATTTAATATAATTCACCAATACATTTTTTGTAGTCCAAAAAATATTGCTATCAGGTTGTAAATCACAGCTGGCCTGATACATTGTTTGCTGCCTCCATTCGGGATGGACTGTTTCAGTTTCAATGACTCAATATTTTAGACAAAAACAGACGAATGTAACTAAGACTGTGAATGTGAATACATTCAAACTAGCAAAGGCAATGATCACAAATCAGTCATAACGTGGCTAATAGGCTAGCATATCTATTTATGTAGCAAGCTAAAAACACAGAGCCTAACGTAATGGCAGTGGAGGAGTGGGTGAGTGACTGACTTTTTCCCGTCATAATGTTTTTCGGCGGCTATACACAGCTAGAGATGCAGGTGTCATTTGGTTAGCTAGCAACAACTTGAACGACTGCTATCCAGTTAGTATATTTTTTTGCGTTCACAAATTCACTCTGGCTATCTACTCCGATTTCAGAACACTCTCGTCTGAGTGTGCCAGAGCGCAGAACAACTGATGAATATGACTGTCCACTGTTGTTAATTTTGTATATCAACAACATTGGGGATGTTATTGAAACCCGTCGATGTTCATTTTTATGCAGATTATACTGTTCTTTATTCAAATGGTAGTAGTTTCTTTAGCTTTCGAAAATGCCCAAAGAGCATTTAACATACAACAGAATCTGTATGATTTAAAGGTGGTTCTAAATTCGGGTAAAACAAAATGCATGGTATTTTCAAATGCCAGGCATGTTACTTATCATGTCATTGCTACATTTTTTTTTTTTTTACCTTTATTTAACTAGGCAAGTCAGTTAAGAACAAATTCTTATTTTCAATGACGGCCTAGGAACAGTGGGTTAACTGCCTGTTCAGGGGCAGGACGACAGATTTGTACCTTGTCAGCTCGGGGATTTGAACTTGCAACCTTCCGGTTACTAGTCCAACGCTCTAACCACTAGGCTACGCTTTCTCTATAGTGGCTGGACACACTATAGAGAAAGTTAAAGTGTACAAATACTTGGGTGTGTGGGTTGATGATAAGCACTGTGTATGTAGAGACCTTGATAAGGAAGCTCAAGCTTCCTTAAAATACAAAAATTACCGGTGTCAGTAAACAGCAAAAAAAATAAGTTATAGTTCTAGACAACAGGTAAAGAGCCTAACCAGCTCTGCTAAGGAAGTAAAATGGTCAGAGGGAGGTGTTCTCTCATTTGTGTCTGGAAGTAGCTAGCTAGCAAGCTAGCCAACTTTAGCCAGTTAGCTTAGGTGCTTGGTTGGGACAAGCATTCATTGGCAGGCAAGCAGCAGAAGGATGAAGAGGCTCCAATTCCCCATCGTTTATCAGTACAATTTTGACAGCCAACTAGCTGAAAAAGTTTGAGAGGGTTTATATAATGTTCCTTGTTAGATTTTAGCTCATCTTGCTTTGGCTAGCATTAGTTGTTGATGTGCATAACTGAGGGAGAGAGAGCCTACCTTTTTAATGGTTGTTTGATCAATAGGACTGTAAAGTTCTCAAATGTTAGAGGACTCTCGTGGTGTTTACATATTTGAAGAAATCTATTCAGGTGTATTTTGTGGCTTTTGGCAAATGTGTTCTAATGATCTAAAGTCGTGCTGTTGCAATTGCCTGTAAACACACAGTCCAGTTCAAAGTGAATGATGACAGGTCCGTGTTGCAAATGGCTTGTTTGTACAAAGGCCTACAGTAGCTCTGATTGCCTATAGCACACCAGTGTTTTTATTCCGTTTTATTTACTGCAGTGTCTATTAATTGTCCAAACGCACAGCTGGTTTCCCACTCTCTATTACTATAGAATTTTCACAAATGCCTTAGCATACGTAATTTCCGAAACATTCTAAGAATTTATGAAAACATGACAAAGACTATATCTAAGTGGTTGCTTGTTAGAACGTGTTTTTTAAAAAGTGCCATTCTTCCTGGGTGTTTGTGTGATTTTTATGTTGCTAAAATGGTTTCAGTTCAACTTCAAATGCAACAATGTTTCACATACAAGTTATTGTCAAAGAGATGGCTAACCACAGCAAACGCGGTGCAATAAAAAACGCGGTGCAATTTGAAACGTACATTTTTGTTGAAAGTTATTCTTGAAAAGGGAGAAGCTCTGCGCCACCAGAGTCTCTGGGTTCGCCCCCAGGCTCTGTCGCAGCCGGCCGCGACCGGGAGGTCCGTGGGGCGACGCACAATTGGGCTAGCGTCGTCCGGGTTAGGGAGGGTTTGGCCGGTAGGGATTTTCTTGTCTCATCGCGCTCCAGCGACTCCTGTGGCGGGCTGGGCGCAGTGCGCGCTAACCAAGGGGGCCAGGTGCACGGTGTTTCCTCCGACACATTGGTGCGGCTGGCTTCCGGGTTGGAGGCGCGCTGTGTTAAAGAAGCAGTGCGGCTTGATTGGGTTGTGCCTCGGAGGACGCATGGCTTTCGACCTTCGTCTCTCCCGAGCCGTACGGGAGTTGTAGCAATGAGACAAGATAGTAATTATTAGCGATTGGATACCACGAAAATTGGGGAGAAAAGGGGAGAAAAAAAAAAAAAGAAAAAAAAAGAAAGAAAAGGGAGAAGCTAACAAATTAATGAACAACATCCTCTTTGATAACACCTGCTGCAGTCAGTGCAAACAAGCCGACAACAAAAGCTAGCTAGACAGTGGGAAAACTACTGCTCTAAAGTTTCCATATTTTTTTGTAAAAACTGTCCCAACCATTACATCAAAATGTGATTGGTTGATTCCACTGTCACTCCATAATGTTTGCCCTAATACAGTTGCCTTTATCTAGCTTATGATGGCCTAGCCAATGGCTGACTTAGCTAGCTGGATTTATCTCTCCAGAGACCAGCAAAGAAAAAATCTGATTTCATGTTTTTTCTCTTCAGTGTTAAACTGAAGCAATTAAATCAGAACATAAGTGAAAATAATAATACAGTCATCATCATTATTATTATTATTATATAGTTTTAGAAATCCTTAGCCCTTAGAAGGCCCATTGTTCCCCACTGTGTTTGGGTTAGTAATACTTTGTAGAGTGGCTCTATTATCCCTCAGCCTGCAGTTCTTCATAAATTTTAACAAAGAAACACAAAATTACAGTCATGATCATGAATTGGACTTTTTCAGGTCTCAGTCCCCCTCAGGTCGTGATCCTGACTCTGACTTGATATGCTCTGGTCTTGGTCTTGGATCAGTCTCGCTTTAGGTGGTCTCAAACACAACACAGACCCTCATCAAACATTAATCCTTACAGTCTTGGGTGAATTGTTACAATGTTTCTTTCTGAATTATTTTAGGAGTGGAGAGGAATGATCTTTGGGAGAATAGAATATTGTCTCACGTCAGGTAGTGTGACTGCTGTCTGCACTGATCCGTCTGATAATTCGCAAACAATCATGGGATAGCAAAAAATATAGTGTCCTAACATTCCTAACAAGCATTTATTTGGGCTGCAATCTGAGGTGCAGTTAACTCTAATGAACTTATCCTTTGCAGCAGAGGTAACTCTTGGTCTTCCTTCCGTGGCGGTCCTCATGAGAAACAAACTTACAAAGTTGTTGAAATTTTCCGGCTTGACTGACCTTCATGTCATATAGAAATTATGGACTGTTTTTGTTTATTTGAGCTGTTCTTGCCATAATATGGACTCTGTTTTTTTACCAAATAGGGCTATCTTCTGTATACCACCCCTACCTTGTCACAACACAACTGATTTGCTAAAATGCATTAAGAAGAAAATACATTTCATAAATCAACTTTTAACAAGGCACACCAATTAATTGAAATGCATTCCAGGCCACTACCACGTGAAGCTGGACGAGAGAACGCTAAGAGTGTACAAAGCTGTCATCAAGGCAAAGGGTGGCTGCTTAGAAGATTCTCAAATCTAAAATAGATTTTGATTTGTTTAACACTGTTTTGGTTATTATATGATTCCATATGTGTTATTTCATAGTTTTTACGTCTTCACTATAATTCTGCTATCTAGAAAGTAGAAGAAAAAAAGAGAAAAACCCTGGAATGAGTTGGTGTGTCCAAACTTTTGACTGGTACTGTAGATAACTGCCTTAATGTTGCTGGAACCCAGGAAGAGTAGCTACTGCCAAGTTCTTTAATAAAAATAAAAGTGCCTCCAAAGTGACACAATTGTTTCTCCATTCATATCTATTGGATGTGGATGACAATAGCCTCAAATTAAAGTTGTCAGTGCACTTCAACCTCATAGTCATTTATTGATTTGCAAACTTTTGCAGTATAGAGCCAAAATAAGTAAAAATGATTCACTGTTACAGTATACAGTGCCCTCTGTAATTATTGTAAGTATTCAGACCCCTGAGTCAATACATGTTAGAATCACCTTTGACAGCCATTACAGCTGTGAGACTTTCTGGTTAAGTATCTAACAGCATTGCACACCTGGATTGTACAATATTTGCAGATTATTATTTAAAAAAAATATTCAATCTGTTGATCATTGCTAGACAGCCTTTTTCAAGTCTTGCCATAGATTTTCAAGCCAATTTACATCAAAACTGTAACTTGGCCACTCAAGAACATTCGATGTCATCTTGGTAAGCAACTCCAGTGTATATTTGGTCTTGAGTTTTAGGTTATTGTCCTGCTAATAGGTTAATTTGTCTCCCAGTGTCCCAGTGTCTGTTGGAAAGCAGACTTAACCAGGTTATCCTCTAGGATTTTGCCTGTACTTAGCTCTATTCTATTTATTTGTATCCTAAAAAACTCCCTAGTCCTTGCTGATGACAAGCACATACCATTATGCAACAACCTTGATGCTTGAAAATATGACGAGTGGCACCCAGTGAGGTGTTGTGTTGGATTTGCCACAAACATAACAGGTTATTCAGGACATAACATTCATTTCTTTGCCACATTTTGTGTAGTTTTACTTTAGTGTCTTATTGCAAACAGGATGCATGTTTTAGGATATTTTTATTCTGTCATTTAAGTTAGTTTTATGGAGTAACTACAATGTTGTTGGTCCAATCTCCTATGTCCTATGTTACTATTTAAAAGTCACCGCTGGCCTCGTGGTAAAATCCCTGAGTGGTTTCCTTCCTCTCCGGCAACTGAGTTAGGAAGGACACCTGTATTTTTCTAGTGACTGGGTGTATTTTTACCTATCTACCAATAGGTCCCCTTCTTTGCAATGCATTGGAAAACCTCCCTGGTCTTTGTGGTTAAATCTGTGTTTGAAATTCACTGCTCGACCGAGGGACCTTTACTGTATGTGTATGTGTGGGGTATAGAGAAGGTAGTCATTCAAAAATCATGTTATACGCTATTATTGCACACATAGTCCATGCAACTTATCATGTGACTTGTTAAGCACATTTTTACTTATTGAACTTATTTAGGCATACCATAACTGGGATGAATAATTGTTGACTCAAGACATTTTAGCTTTTCATTTTTTATTAATTTATAAACATTTATAAAAACATAATGACGTATTCTGTGTAGGCCAATAACACATCTCAATTTAATACATTTTAAATTCAGTCTGTAACACAACAGAAAGTGAATACTTTCTGAAGGCACTGTAGCTAAAATGTGTTGTGTTACACTGCATAATGAAACAATTCCTAATAAGCTAATGATTTGAGAGGGGACTGACTGTATTATTTGATATTAATAGACTGGTTTTACACCCCACAACTTCATATACAAGCTGTGAGAGGAAACAGGATGGATCATGTCATGCAGTTTCAGGTAGGCTATACAGAACAATTGTATATTCAAAAACAGTCTATTGGTAGCTAACTTGCATTTTGTTGCATCAAACATTTATTTTACAATCTGCATTGTTTGAATTTCCACCTTTAATTACTGAATGGGAGGGTCCAGAGACACTGCATTGTATAATATAAAATGTTCAAGCTCTGAGCCTCTATTTTTATACAATGTAAAATACACAATTTAAAATGTTGCTACATAGGACCGAACAGAGGCGGTCGGTCACATTTTAATGGTAAACTACACGGTAATGTAAAAGTACAAAAAAAAATGTGATCCAATGCGTAATATAGTAAACTTATCATAATTTTGTTATAACCCAGAGAGGTTAGAAAAAGTATCTAGATCCTCTGAGGCTGTGGAGGGATCCAAACTGGATTTAAAAGAAAGCATGGATCATCAGCGTACTCATTTGTTTTTAAGCCCTTGATGTCTAACCTCTTGATATTATTGTTGGATCTGATTGTAACGGTTTTCTTCCAGGGGTGAAGGAGAGGACCTAAGTGCAGCGCGGCTAGTGTTAAACATGTTTAATAAAGAACAAGTAAAACACTACAAACAACAATACAAAATAACAAATGTGCAAAAAACGACACAGACCTATCTGGTGCAGACAATCACAGAGACAGGAAACAAACACCCACAAAATCCCAACACAAAACAAGCCTCCTATATATGATTCTCAATCAGAGACAACGACTACCATCTGCCTCTGATTGAGAACCCACACTAGGCTGACATAGAAACAGACAAACTAGACACACAACAGAATTCCCACCCAGCTCACGTCCTGACCAACTAAGCACATACAAAACAACCGAAAACAGGTCAGGAACGTGACAGAACCCCCCCCCCCCCCCCCCCCTCAAGGTGCGAACTCCGGGCGCACCCCTAAAACTCAAGGGGAGGGTCTGGGTGGGCATCTGTCCGCGGTGGCGGCTCCGGCGCAGGACGAGGACACCACTCCACCACTGTCTTTGTCCCCCTCCTTAGCGTCCTTTGAGTGGCGACCCTCGCCCACGACCTTGGCCTAAGAATCCTCCCCAAGGCCCCCACATGATTTAGGAGGTAGCTCAGGACAGAGAGGTAGCTCAGGACAGAGAGGTAGCTCAGGACAGAGAGGCAGCTCAGGACTGGAGGGCAGCTCATGACTGGAGGGCAGCTCATGACTGGAGGGCAGATCATGACTGGAGGGCAGCTCATGACTGGAGGGCAGCTCATGACTGGAGGGCAGCTCATGACTGGAGGGCAGCTCATGACTGTAGGGCAGCTCATGACTGTAGGGCAGCTCATGACTGTAGGGCAGCTCCTGACTGGCTGGCGGCTCTGGCAGCTCCTGACTGGCTGGCGGCTCTGGCAGCTCCTGACTGGCTGGCGGCTCTGGCAGCTCCTGACTGGCTGGCGGCTCTGGCAGCTCCTGACTGGCTGGCGGCTCTGGCAGCTCCTGACTGGCTGGCGGCTCTGGCAGCTCCTGACTGGCTGGCGGCTCTGGCAGCTCCTGACTGGCTGGCGGCTCTGGCAGCTCCTGACTGGCTGGCGGCTCTGGCAGCTCCTGACTGGCTGGCGGCTCTGGCAGCTCCTGACTGACGGACGGCTCTAGCGGCTCCTGACTGACGGACGGCTCTAATGGCTCGTGGCAGACGGATGACTCAGATGGCGCTACGCAGACAGATGGCTCAGACGGCGCTGGGCAGACGGATGGCTCAGACGGCGCTGGGCAGACGGATGGCTCAGACGGTGCTGGGCAGACGGACAGTTCAGACGGCGTTGGGCAGACGGGCAGTTCAGACGGCGTTGGGCAAACGGGCAGTTCAGGCACCGCTGGGCAGATGGCAGACTCTGGCCGGCTGAGACGCACTATAGGCCTGATGCGTGGTGCCGGAACTGGAGGTACCGGGCTGAGGGCACGCACCTCAGGGCGAGTGCGGGGAGGAGGAACAGGGCTCTGGAGATGCACTGGAAGCCTGGTGTGTGGTGTAGGCACTGGTGGTACTGGGCTGGGGCGGGAAGGTGGCGCCGGATATACCGGACCGTGAAGGAGGACACTCGCTCTTGAGCACCGAGCCTCTCCAACCTTACCAGGTTGAATGGTCCCCGTAGCCCTGCCAGTGCGGCGAAGTGGAACAACCCGCACTGGGCTATGCAGGCGAACCGGGGACACCACCTGTAAGGCTGGTGCCATGTACGCCGGCCCGAGGAGACGTACTGGAGGCCAGATACGTTGGGCCGGCTTCATGACATCCAGCTCGATGCCCAACCTAGCAATCCCAGTGCGGCAAGGTGGAATAGCCCGCACTGGGCTAAGCACGCATACTGGGGACACCGTGCGCTTTACCGCATAACACGGTGTCTGACCAGTACGACGCCCTCTCACCCCACGGTAAGCCCGGGGAGTTGGCTCAGGTATCCAACCCGACTTCGCCACACTCCCCTTTATCCCCCCCCCCCCCCCCAAGAAATTTTTGGGTGAGCCTCTCGGGTTTCCAGCCACTCTGCCTTGCAAGCGCCTCATAATGCCGCCTCTCCGCTTTTGATGCCTCCAGCTCCGCTTTGGGACGGCGACACTCCTCTGGCTCTGCCCAGGGTCCTTCTCCGTCCAGAATCATCCCATGTCTATTCCTCCTTGTACTGCTGCTGCTGTTGCTGCTGCCCGTTGCCACGCTGTTTGGTCCGGGTTTGGTGGGTGTTTCTGTAACGGTTTTCTTCCAGGGGTGAAGGAGAGGACCAAAGTGCAGCGCGGCTAGTGTTAAACATGTTTAATAAAGAACAAGTAAAACACTACAAACAACAATACAAAATAACAAATGTGCAAAAACCGACACAGACCTATCTGTTGCAGACAATCACAGGGACAGGAAACAAATACCCACAAAATCCCAACACAAAACAAGCCTCCTATATATGATTCTCAATCAGAGACAACGATTACCATCTGCCTCTGATTGAGAACCCACACTAGGCTGACATAGAAACAGACAAACTAGACACACAACATAGAATTCCCACCCAGCTCACGTCCTGACCAACTAAACACATACAAAACAACAGAAAACAGGTCAGGAAGGTGACACTGATTTTAATAGCTAACATTTTGATGACCATAATAAATAGATACGCCTATAGTGGAAAACTTTGTTTTACTCCTATTGACAGTTTAATACTTTCTGAGAAGTAGCCAATATTTACTATTTTATTTCTATTTTAAATCAATTTAACCCATTTTATAAGAGATTCTCAAATGTTTATATTCCAGGCATTGATGAATAAATTACAGTCGTACTATATCAAAAGCCTTTTCAAAGTCAGCTATCCATACCAGGCCTGGTTTACCAGATTTTTCATAGTTATATTGTTTCCAGTCTTATATTATCACCAATGTATCATTCATGTAAAAAAAACTGTCTGATTAGGATGAGTAATATGTGACAATACCTTTTTAAATCCATGCGCTATGCCTTTTGCGAGAATGTTTTCATCACTCAACTGAAATGTAAGGGGCCTCCATTTTTTTAAATGGACAGGAACTTTGTTTCCCACTTGGATCCTGTTTCATTAATAATGAAATCAGACCTTGTTGAGTATCTGATAAACAAAAATGTTTGTAGGAAACATGCTAATAACGGTCCTCTGAGTATATCAAAAAAGGTTTGATATACCTCCACTGGTATGTGATCCAAACCTCCTCTGTAATTTGGCCTTCACATTAGTCTTTCTGTACAGCTGTTAATTTTACATTTATTAATAGAAAAAAATTCTTACAATTATCTGCAGGTAATGGAGATGGCAGAGACTGAAACGAAAACATGTGCTTAACCTTTCACGAGCCTCTACATTTCAGATTTTCTAAGTGTTTTACGGCGAAAACACAATAAATCGTTATATTAGCATACCACATAGGCAAACGTTACCCGAGCACTGATTCAAGCCAAAGAGAGCGATATCGTTATCATCGCCAAAATATATTAATTTTTTCACTAACCTTCTCAGAATTCTTCAGATGACACTCCTGTAACATCATATTACAACATACATATAGAGTTTGTTCGAAAATGTGCATATTTAGCCACCAAAATCTTGGTTAGACAATGACAAAAGTAGCCCAGCTGGTCAGAAAATGTCGTGCACCATATTAGACAGTGATCTAGTCTTATACATAAATACACATAAACTTGACAAAAAAATATAGGGTGGACAGCGATTGATAGACAATTTAATTCTTAATACAATCGCGGAATTACATTTTTTAAATTATCCTTACTTTTCAATACAGGTTGCGCCAAGCAAAGCTATACCTAACAAAATGGCGGAACGTGCGTATAACATTTTTCTACAGAACAACGATTTATCATCTTAAATATTTCTTACTATGAGGCGATCTTCCATCAGAATCTTGGGCAATGAATCCTTTCTTGGGTCTAATCTTCTTTTGGTCGAAAGATGTCCTCTTGTCTGTCGAAATGCCCACTAACGTTCGACCGGGACCCCGAAACGTGCCCGGCTCTTCAAAGAGCATCACATAGAAATGCCTCAAAATCGCACTAAACGCTATAAATTGCTATAAAACGGTTCAATTTAACTACCTTATGATGTTGTTAACACCTATAACGAGTAAAAACATGACCGGAGAAATATTACTGGCTAAACAACAGGTTGGAAGGAGGCGAGTCGGATGTCCTTAGCGCGCCACGCGCAGGCAGCCAAAGGAAGTTACTTCAGGTATTTAGTGTTTTATTCAGCCCCTGATTGCGCAATCGACTCCATTCAAAGCGTCATCACGCACTGACACCCAGGAGAAGACGTAAGCAGTGTCTGTTTCTCCATAGCATTTACAGTGACCTTTAAACTGACTCCAGATCAGTGGCCAAAATGTTTGAAATCTGACTCCCTATCATGAAAAGTGCTGTTGATTGAGTTCTGTTTCACTCAGAGACAAAATTCCAACGGCTATAGAAACTAGAGAGTGTTTTCTATCCAATAATTATAATAATATGCATATTGTACGAGCAAGAATTGAGTAGGAAGCCGTTTAATGTGTAGAGCAAATTATGCTAATGCGAAACAGCACCCCCTATAGTTGCAAGAAGTTAAAGAAGAAAGGGTCTAAACCATCTGATGCAGATGTTTTTTGGGGGTCAAGTTTAAGGAGCTCCTTTAGCACAAAAGACTCAGTGACTGCCTGCAGGGAGAAACTTTGTAGTGGGACAGGGGAAAAAGAGGGAGAAGCATCGAGGATAGTCGCATTAGAATGGGTGGGAGATGTGGTAATGTTGGATGGGCAAGGAGACATGGCTAAGTCAAATAGGAATCCTGACTTAATGAAGTGGTGATTAAAGAGCTCAGCCATGTGCTTCTTGTCAGTAACAACCACATCGTCAACATCAAGAGACATGGGCAGCTGTGAGGAGGAGTATTTATTCTCCAGGTCTTTAATCGTTTTCCAGAACTTCTTGGGGTTAGACCCACAGAGAGAGAACTGCTAGTTAAAGTAACTAACTTTGGCCTTCCGGATAGCCTGAGTGCACTTATTTCTCATTTGCCTGAACGATAGCCAGTCAGCCTGAGTATGCATGTGCCGAGCCTTTTGCCAAATGCAATTCTTGAGGTGGAGTAACTCTGCAAGATCACGGTCGAACCAGGGGCTGAACCTGTTTCTAATTCTCTTTTCTTTTAATGGGAGTGTGCTTTTTAACAATACCATTGAAAATTTAAAAAAAGAAGGTCCAAGCGTTTTCAACAGAGCTGATTCTATACCATTTTACAGAGGCCAGTTCATGTTTTTAAGCAAGAGTCTATGACAAATCAAGACATGTCGTTTCACTGAACAGCCGTTACGAACACAGGCTGTAAAACAGTGAAACAGTGATCACTAAGGTCATTACAGAAAACACCAGATTGATCATGATTATTTGTGAGGATAACGTCGAGGAAAGTAGCCTTTTCTGGGTGTTTAGAGTCATACTTTGTTGGATTGGTGATAATCTGAGAAAGATTTATGGAGTCCCATTGCTTTAGGACCTGGTCAGGTGGTTTAAGCATGTCCCAGTTTAGGTCACCTAGCAGGACAAATTCAGACTTAGTGTAAGGGGCCAGGAGAGAGCTTAGGGCAGGTAGGGTACAGGCTAGTGCTGATGGATGACGATAGCACCCAGCAACAGACAACAAGAGCTATTTGAAAGTTTAATTCTTAAAACCAGCAAATCAAATTGTTTGGGGACAGACTTGGTGGAGACAACAGAGCACTGAAGGTGATCCTTGGTAAAGATTGCCCCTCCCTAACCTTCGGAAGCTATGTCTTGCTGAAAAAGGTTATAACCAGAACGATTAACATCAGTATTCATAACACTCTTCCTTAACCACGTCTCAGTAATGACCAACACATCTGGATTGGAGCTGTGAACCCACACTTTCAATTGATATATTTTAGGTAATAAGCTTCTAGTGTTAACGTGCAGAAAACCCAGGCTTTTATGAGAGCAGAAATCAGTGAATCAGATATCAGAGCACGAGTTCAGAATTGGGGCTATCAACAGTATGTGGGCCAGGGTGTACCTGCATATTTCCATATATCATCAACAGTAATACAATCAGGGCACGGCATAGTACAGGGAAAGCTCATAGGACAGAGAGCTCTGCAGTGCTGATTTATGACATCTGAATGTGCATCAGATAGAAGCAAGATCATATTGTACAGCAATTTCACCTGGTAACATGAATTCAAAGTCGAGAAGAGGTGGTTAGAAAAGGATGGGAGTTCAAAAGTCAGTGTAACCAATAGAGAGTCCCGAGAGTGGGAACAAACATAGTCTGCCCCACGGTTGGGTAAAGAAAGTTTGTAGTCAACAAAGTATGCAGGAGTCATGAGGCAAATAGCAAAATGCACAAAAAAATATATATAACGACTTGGGGCTAGCCGTTTTAAGTTCAGAGTCACTCGCCCCAACAGTGTGTGTGTGCTGGAGGTGAGCGAAAGCTCGGGAGAGAGGGGTGAGTGTGGTGGGGGTACCTGTACCAGACAGGGGGAGACAGGCCAGGTCAGACGGTGAACCGATCGCCAGGTGGAATCCAAGCAGCAGTGCTTACAGTGCCTTGCAAAAGTATTCAACCCCCTTGGCATTTTTCCTATTGTGTTGCATTACAACCTGTAAATTAAATAGATTTTTATTTGGATTTCATGTAATGGACATACACAAAATAGTACAAATTGGTGAGGTGAAATGAAAAAATTACTTGTTTCAAAATGTGCATATGTATTCACCCCTTTGCTATGAAGCCCCTAAATAAGATCTGGTGTCACCAATTACATATTTTCTTAAATAAAGTCCACCTGTGTGCAATCTAAGTGTCATGTGATCTGTCACATGATCTCAGTATTTATATACATCTGATCTGAAAGGCCCCAGAGTCTGCCACACCACTAAGCACGGGTTAACACCAAGCAAGCGACACCATGGAGACAAAAGAGCTCACCAAACAGGCCAGGGACAAAGTTGTGAAGAAGTACAGATCAGGGTTGGGTTATAAAAAAAAACTGAAACTTTGAACATCTCACATTAAATCCATTAATTGAAAATGGAAAGAATATGGCACCACAAGAAACCTGCCAAGAGAGGGCCGCTCACCAAAACTCACAGACCAGGCAAGGAGGGCATTAATCAGAGAGGCAACAAAGAGACCAAAGATAACCCTGAACGAGCTGCAAAGCTCCACGGCGGAGATTGGAGTATCTGTCCGTAGGACCACTTTAAGCTGTACACTCCACAGAGCTGGGCTTAACGGAAGAGTGGCCAGAAGAAAAGGCATTGGTTTAACCTGTTGGGGATGGGGGCGCTGTTTAGACTATTTATGCTAATGTGGCTAATTTTTTAAACGGCTTCCCACAAAATCCTTGATCGTACAATATGCATATTATTATTATTATTGGATAGAAAACAGTCTATAGTTTCTATAGGAGTTGAAATTTTGTCTCTAAGTGGAACAGAGCCCATTCTACAGCAATTTCCCTGACATGGAGTCAGATTTGAGAAATGTTGGCCACTCTTCTGAAGTCATTTAAAAGGGCACTGTCGTTGCTATGACTATACGGACACTTCTTACGTCTTCCCCTGGATGCCTTTACGTGATGACGATTCCAACGGGGTCGATTGCGCGTTCACAGGCCCTACAAATCAAAAAACCCTGAAGCTAGTCATTCTTTGGGAGCTGCGTCATGAGCCTAGAGGACCCCGGCGCGCACCTGTTCCAAGCGTTAGTTTAGCCTGTTATATTTCTCCGGTCATCTTTTCACTCGTTATAGGAGTTAAAAACATCATAAGGTAGTTAATTTAAAGCGTTTTATAGCAATTTATATCCGTTTAGTGCGATTTTGGGACATTTATTTTTGCAACGATGTGAAAAGTTGGGCACGCTTTTCAGTTCATCCCGAACGCAGTTGACATTTCCACATGGCAAGAGGACAGCTTTCCACCAAAAGACGATTTCTCCCAAGAAAGGATCCTTTGCCCAAGATACTGATGGAAGAACAGCTCAAGGTAGGACATTTTTATTATGATAAATCGTGTTTCTGTCGAAACATTTTAGTGGCTTAGGACGCCATGTTTTTTGACGTAGCTTCGCTTGGCGCAAACTGTATTGAAAAGTAAGGATAAATTAAAAAATGTAATAACGCAATTGTATTAAGAATTAAATTGTCTATCAATCCCTGTCCACCCTATATTTTTTAGTCACGTTTATGAGTATTTATGTATAAGAGTAGATCACTGTCTAAGTGGCGCAAGGACATTTTCTGACCAGCCTGTCTACATTTCACATTGTCTAACCATGATTTTGGTGGCTAAATATAAACATTTTCGATCAAACTGTATATGCATGTTGTAATGTGATGTTACAGGAGTGTCATCGGAAGAATTCTGAGAAGGTTAGTGAAAAAATTAATATCTTTTGGCGATGTTGACTTTTATCGCTCACTTTGGCTAGAATCAATGCTGGGCTGCTAATTGCTATGTGCTAAGCTAATATAACGATTTATTGTGTTTTCGCTGTAAGACACTTAGAAAATCTGAAATATTGTCTGTATTCACAGGATCTGTGTCTTTCGATTCGTGTATGCTGTGTATTTTTACGAAATGTTTGATGATTAGTAGTTAGGTAAACACGTTGCTCATTGTAATTATTCTAGTCCATTTGTGATGGTGGGTGCAATTGTAAACTATGCCATCTACCTGAAATATGCACTTTTTTCTAACAAAACCTATCCCATACCATAAATATGTTATCAGACTGTCATCTAATGAGTTTTTTTGTTGGTTAGGGGCTATAAATATCTTAGTTTAGCCGAATTGGTGATGGCTACTGGTGTTGGTGGACAAATAAAAGATGGTGGATTATGCTAATGTGTTTTTAGGTAATAGATGTACATCTTTACATATTGTGTCTTCCCTGTAAAACATTTTAAAAATCGGTAATGTTGACTGGATTCACAAGATCTGTGTCTTTCATTAGCTGTATTGGACTTTAATGTGTGAAAGTTAAATATTGTAAAAAAATATTTTTTTTGAATTTCGCGGCACTGGTTTTTCAGTGGGGGGGGGGGGGGGGGTGCCGCTAGCGCCACGCTGATCCTAGACAGGTTAAAGAAAAAAATAAGCAAACACATTTGGTGTTTGCCCAAATTCATGTGGGAGACTCCCCAAGCAAGTGGAAGAAGGTCCTCTGGTTAGATGTGACTAAAATTGAGCTTTTTGTCCATCAAGGAGAACACTATGTCTGACGCAAACCCAACACCTCTCATCATCCCGAGAACACCATCTCCACAGTGAAGCACGGTGGTGGCAGCATCATGCTGTGGGTATGTTTTTCATCGACAGGAACTGGGAAACTGTTCAGAATTGAAGGAATGATGGTGCTAATTACAGGGAAATTCTTGAGGGAAACCTGTTTCAGGGAAACCTGCTTCAAGAGATTTGAGACTGGGATGGAGGTTCACCTTCCAGCAGGACAATGACCCTAAGCATACTGATAAAGCAACACTGGAGTGGTTTAAGGGTAAACATGTAAATGTCTTGAAATGGCCTAGTCAAAGTCCAGACCTCAATCCAATTGAGAATCTGTGGTATAACTTAAGACATGAAGTTCAGTCAATACGGAAAATGTCAAGAACTTTAAAAGTTTCTTCAAGTGTAGTCACAACAACCATCAAGCGCTATGGTGAAACTGGCTCTCATGAGGACCGCCACAGGAAAGGAAGACCTGCTGCAGAGGATAAGTTCATTAGAGTTAGCAGCCTCAGAAATTGCAGCCCAAATAAATGCTTTGCAATGTTCATGTAACAGACACATCTCAACATCAACTGTTCAGAGGAGACTGGGTGAATCAGGGCTTCATGGTCGAATTGCTGCAAGAAACCACTACTAAAGGACACCAATAAGAAGAATAGACTTGTTTCGGCCAAGAAACACAAGCAATGGACCTTAGACCGGTGGAAATCTGTCCTTTGGTCTGATGAGTCCAAATTAAAAAAATTTGGTTCCAACCACCGTGTCTTTGTGAGACGCAGAGTAGGTGATCTTCGCATGTGTGGTTTCCACTGTGAAGCATGGGAGAGGAGGTATAATGGTGTAGGGGTGCCATCCCGTCTCATTTGCACTTAGTGGGACTATAATTTGTTTTTCAACAGTACAAATGACCCAACACACCTCCAGGCTGTGTAAGGGCTATTTGACCAAGGAGAGTGATTGAGTGTTGAATCAGATGACCTGGCCTCCACAATCACCTTATCTCAACCCAATTGAGATGGTTTGGGATGAGTTGGACCTCTGAGTGAAGGAAAAGCAGCTAACAAGTCCTCACCAAATATTGGAACTCCTTCAAGACTGTTAGGAAAGCATTCCTCATGGTTGAGAGAATGCCAAGAGTGTGCAAAGCTGTCATCAAGGAAAAGGGTGGCTACTTTGAAGAATCTAAAATATAATTTGATTTAACTTCTTATGGCTGCAGGGGTAGTATTGAGTAGCTTGGATGAAAAGGTGCCCAGAGGTGCCCAGAGTAAACTGCCTGCTCCTCAGTCCCAGTTTCTAATATATGCATATTATTAGTAGTATTGGATAGACAACACTCTGGAGTTTCTAAAACTGTTTGAGTGATGTCTGTGAGTATAACAGAACTCATATGGCAGGCAAAAATCTGAGAAAGAATTCCAACCCGGAAGTGGGAAATCTGAGCTTTGTAGGTTTTCAACTCATCGCCTATCAAATACACAGTGGGATATGGGTCAGTTTGCACTTCCTACGGCTTCCACTAGATGTCAACCATCTTTAGACCCTTGTCTTATGCTTCTACTGTGAAGCGGGGCCGAAGGAGAGGGGAATGAGTAAGGTCTGCCATGACCTGAACATGCACTGACCATGCGCGTTCATGTGAGAGCGAGCTCTGTTCCATCGCACTTCTGAAGACAATGGAATTCTCCGGTTGGAACATTATTGAAGATTTATGTTAAAAACATCCTAAAGATTGATTCAATACATCGTTTGACATGTTTCTACTGACTGTTACGGAACTTTTTGACATTTCGTCTGCTTTTAGTGAACGCGCTTCGTGACTTTGGATTTGTTTACCAAACGCGCTAACAAAAGTAGCAATTTGGACATAAATGATGGACATTACTGAACAAAACAAACATTTCTTGTGGAAGTGGGAGTCCTGCGAGTGCATTCCGACAAAGATCAGCAAAGGTAAGTGAAGATTTATAATGCTATTTATGACTTTTGTTGACTCCACAATTTGGCGGATAACTGTGTGGCTGAGCGCTGTTCTCAGATTATTGAATATTGTGCTTTTGCCGTCAAGCTTTTTTGAAATCTGACACAGTGGTTGCATTAAGAACAAATGTATCTTTAATTCTATGTAAAACATGTATCTTTCATCAAAGTTTATGATGAGTATTTCTGTTATATGATGTGGTGTTATTTGATGCTGTTATTTTGTAGGCATTTCTGAACATGGCGCCAATGTAAACTGAGGTTTTTGGATATAAATATGAACTTTATCGAACAAAACATATATGTATTGTATAACATGAAGTCCTATGAGTGTCATCTGAGGAAGATTATCAAAGGCTAGTGATTCATTTTATCTATATTTCTGCTTTTTGTGACTCCTGTCTTTGGCTGGGAAAATGGCTGTGTTTTTCGGTGATTTTGCAGTGACCTAACATAATCGTTTGTGGTGCTTTCGTTGTAAAGCCTTTTGAAATTGGACACTGTGGTGGGATTAACAAGAAATGTATCTTTAAAATGGTGTGAAATACTTGTATGCTTGAGGAATTTTAATTATGAGATTTCTGTTTGAATTTGGCGCCCTGCACTTTCACTGGCTGTTGTCATATTGATCCCGTTAACGGGGATTGCAGCCCTAAGAAGTTTTAAAAACTTTTTTTGGTTACTACATGATTCCATATGTGTTATTTCATTGTTTTGATGTCTTCACTATTGTTCTACAATGTAGAACATAGTAAAAAATTAAGAACAACCCTTGAATGAAAGTGTCCAAACTTTTGACTGGTGCTGTACATACATATGTGTAGGGACATTATGTCCAAATGTGTTTTTTAACATGGAAACATTTCACGTAAATGGTAACCAACAGTGCAATGTAAGCTACATATAAAACATTGCTGATACTATTCCACTACCTACCAGATGCTCAAAATGGAGGGAAAAAGCATAGGACCTCTCTGACTTGCTTTCCTCTCACTCTCTTTTATCATGGTAATGGTATTAGTTCTGGAGCCTTACTCTCCAACTCTGCCTCAACTTGTTTTAATTAGAATATTTTCTCCTTATATCTCCTCCTGAGGGTGTTGGACTTGCTGATGAGCTGAGCCATCAAGGTGCCGGATTTGAACTCAGCTTGCTCTGCAAATTTGTCAGCATCCTTCTCCAGGCTGGCAGATACCCGCAGCAGAGTTTTTTTTCAGCTCATCTTGTCACGATCGTGTGGGAGTGAGACGGACCAAAACGCAGCAGGTGGAAAATAAGCCATCTTCTTTTATTTAAGAAGAAGGCAAAACGAAACAAAACACTTACAAACTATCAAAACAACAAACGACCGTGAAGCTATAAACGTAGTGCACACACACAGGCTACAAACGTTCAACATAGACAATTCCCCACAACAAACTAAAGCCTATGGCTACCTTAAATATGGCTCCCAATCAGAGACAACAGAAACCAGCTGTCTCTAATTGGGAACCCATTCAGGCAACCATAGACTTTCCTAGACAACTACACACAACATAGACACAGCTAGACAACTATACTAAACATAAACCCAACTACTCTAAATAAACCCCCTAAACCTTACAATCACCCTGGACACCACAAAACCCACATAAATACCCATGTCACACCCTGACCTAACTAAAATAATAAAGAAAACAAAGAATACTAAGGCCAGGGCGTGACATAGCACCCCCCTTAAGGTGCGAACTCCGGGCACACCAGCACAAAGTCTAGGGGAGGGTCTGGGTGGGCATCTGACCACGGTGGTGGCTCAGGCTCAGGGCGAGGTGCCCACCCCACCATAGTCAATCCCAGCTTATATCTCCCCCTACAAATGACCACCCTCATATTACCCCCACTTAATCCTTTGGGTAACATCGACACAAAGGGCAGCACCGGGATAGAGGAATAGCTCAGGACAAAGGGATAGCTCAGGATAGAGAGGTAGCTCAGGATAGAGAGGTAGCTCAGGATAGAGGGGCAACTCCGGACTGAAAGGCAGCTCCGGACAGAGAGACAGCTCTGGACTGAGGGGCAGTTCTGAATAAATAGCCGCTCTGGGCTGAGGGACAGCTCATGACTGGCTGACGGCTCTGGACGCTCATGGCTGGCTGACGGCTCTGGACGCTCATGATTGGCTGACGGCTCTGGACGCTCATGGCTCACTGACGGCTCTGGCAGATCCTGTCTGGTTGGCGGCTCTGGCAGATCCTGTCTGGTTGGCGGCTCTGGCAGATCCTGACTGACGAATGGCTCTAGCGGCTCCTGACTGACTAACGGCTCTGACGGCTCTGGACAGACGGGCGGCTCTACTGGCTCGGGACAGACGGATGGCTCAGACGGGGCTGGGGAGACGGATGGCTCAGACGGTGCTGGGGAGACGGATGGCTCAGACGGCGCTGGGGAGACGGATGGCTCAGACGGCGCTGGGGAGACGGATGGCTCAGACGGCGCTGAGGAGACGGATGGCTCAGACTGATCCTGTCTGGCGGAAGGCTTTAGCGGCTCCTGTCTGGCTGAAGGCTCTAGTGGCTCCTGTCTGGCGGAAGGCTCTGTAGGCTCATGGCAGACGGGCGGCTTTGCAGGCTCATGGCAGACGGGCGGCTTTGAAGGCTCAAAACAGACGGGCAGTTCAGTCACCGTTGGGCAGACGGCAGACTCTGGCCGGCTGAGACGCACTGTAGGCCTGGTGCGTGGTGCCGGAACTGGAGGTACCGGGCTAAGGACACGCACCTTCAGGCTAGTGCGGGGAACAACAACAGGGCACACTGAGTTCTCCAAGCGCACTATATGCCTGGTGCGTGGTACCGGACTGAGGGCACGCACCTCAGGACGAGTGCGGGGAGAAATAACAGTGTGTACAGGACTCAGGAGACGCACAGGTGGCTTAGTGCGTGGTGCCGGAACTGGAGGCACTGGGCTGGAGACACGCACCATAGAGAGAGTGCGTGGAGGAGGAACAGGGCTCTGAAAACGCACTGGAAGCCTGGTGCGTGGTGTAGGCACTGGTGCTACTAGGCTGGGGCGGGGAGGTGGCGCCGGAAATACCGGACCGTGCAGGCGTACTGGCTCCCTTGAGCACCGAGCCTGCCCAACCTTACCTGGTTGAATGCTCCCCGTCGCCCGACCAGTGTGGGGAGGTGGAATAACCCGCACCGGTCTATGTAGGCGAACCGGGGACACCATGCGTAAGGCTGGTGCCATGTAAGCCGGCCCAAGGAGACGTACTGGTGGCCAGATATGTAGGGCCGGCTTCATGACATTTGGCTCAATGCCCAATCTAGCCCTACCAGTGCGTGGAGGTGGAATAACCCGCATTGGGCTATGCACCCGTACAGGAGACACCGTGCGCTCTACTGCGTAACACGGCGTCTGCCCATACTCCCGCTCTCCACGGTTAGCCTGGGAAGTGGGCGCAGGTCTCCTACCTGCCCTTGGCCCACTACCTCTTAGCCCCCCCCCAATAAATTTTTGGGTAGTACTCACGGGCTTTTCAGGCTTCCAGCCACGTCTCCTTGCTGCCTCCTCATATCTCCGCCTCTCTGCCTTCGCTGCCTCCAGCTCAGCTTTGGGGCGGGTATATTCTCCTGGTATTTCTCGGTCCAGAATTTCCTCCCAATTCCAATAGTCCAGTGTAGGTGGGTCCTGTTGTTGTTGCACACGCTGCTTGATCCGATGATGGTGGGGAATTCTGTCACGATCGTGTGGGAGTGAGACGGACCAAAACGCAGCAGGTGGAAAATAAGCCATCTTCTTTTATTTAAGAAGAAGGCAAAACGAAACAAAACACTTACAAACTATCAAAACAACAAACGACCGTGAAGCTATAAACGTAGTGCACACACACAGGCTACAAACGTTCAACATAGACAATTCCCCACAACAAACTAAAGCCTATGGCTACCTTAAATATGGCTCCCAATCAGAGACAACAGAAACCAGCTGTCTCTAATTGGGAACCCATTCAGGCAACCATAGACTTTCCTAGACAACTACACACAACATAGACACAGCTAGACAACTATACTAAACATAAACCCAACTACTCTAAATAAACCCCCTAAACCTTACAATCACCCTGGACACTACAAAACCCACATAAATACCCATGTCACACCCTGACCTAACTAAAATAATAAAGAAAACAAAGAATACTAAGGCCAGGGCGTGACACATCTACAGTTTATTTGGAAAGTATTCAGACCCCTTGACTTTTTCCACATGCTGTTACGTTACAGCCTTATTCTGAAATTGATTGAATATTTGAAACAGTTCATCAATCTAAACACACTACCCCATAATGGCAAAGTGAAAACAGGTTTTAGGAAATGTTTGCAAATTAATAAAAAACAGAAATACCTTATTCATATAAGTATTCAGACCCATTGCTATGAGACTCGAAAATGAGCTCCGATGCATTCTGTTTCCATTGATCATCCTTGAGATGTTTCTACAACTTGATTGGAGTCCACCTGCGGTAGATTCAATTGATTGGGCATGATTTGGAAAAGCACACACCTGCCTGTATAAGGTCCCACAGTTGACAGTGCATGTCAGAGCAAAAACCAAGCCTGGATGTCGAAGGAATTGTCCGTAGAGCTCTGAGACAGGATTGTGTCAAGGCACAGATCTGGGGAAGGGTGCCTAAAAACTTCTGCAGCATTGAAGGTCCCCAAGAACACAGTGGCCTCCATCATTCTTAAATGGAAGAAGTTTGAACCCACTGTCGTGTCTTTGGCTATGCCGGATTAAGTGATATGACATTCTATAAAATCGTTTCTCCGTAATTAATATTACCTGATTGAGCTAATCATGTAAATGTAATTAACTAGAGAGTCGGGGCACCATGAAATAATATTTATAGAGCTGTTATCTTCCGAATAAACTCTTAAAGACCTATTAATATTTTACATCAATAGCAGTCAATATTAATCGTCACCTTAATTCAGTCTCATCTGAAAGTTGTAAATTCTTGGTTATCTTCACGAACCTTGGCTAACAAGTTGAATAAGCAATACAAAATTGGGTTTAATTATTTATTTACTAAATACCTAACTAATCACACAGAATTACATATACACAGAATGAATCATACCTTGATTACAAATTACGTCATAAAGGAAAACGTCCCTAGCGGGCGGAACAGATATGACAGCTGGTTACACAAAAGAAAAGGGGCTGGGTTTGAGTGAAAGAGCGGGAAGACTGAGGAACAAAGGGCGAAGCTGTGCTATCAGAAATACAGTATCTTATGCATTCTAAATTACCGCCCATTTGGAAAAGGAAAATGCAATAAATATTTACTCTGAGCTGCGCTTCGGTAGGTTGGTGTCACATTCGTCGTAACATTTAAGTGAGGAAGACCAAGGCGCAGCGTGATAACAATACATTCTTCTTTAACCTGTTGGGGATGGGGGCGCTGTTTAGACTATTTATGCTAATGTGGCTAATTTTTTAAACGGCTTCCCACAAAATCCTTGATCGTACAATATGCATATTATTATTATTATTGGATAGAAAACAGTCTATAGTTTCTATAGGAGTTGAAATTTTGTCTCTAAGTGGAACAGAGCCCATTCTACAGCAATTTCCCTGACATGGAGTCAGATTTGAGAAATGTTGGCCACTCTTCTGAAGTCATTTAAAAGGGCACTGTCGTTGCTATGACTATACGGACACTTCTTACGTCTTCCCCTGGATGCCTTTACGTGATGACGATTCCAACGGGGTCGATTGCGCGTTCACAGGCCCTACAAATCAAAAAACCCTGAAGCTAGTCATTCTTTGGGAGCTGCGTCATGAGCCTAGAGGACCCCGGCGCGCACCTGTTCCAAGCGTTAGTTTAGCCTGTTATATTTCTCCGGTCATCTTTTCACTCGTTATAGGAGTTAAAAACATCATAAGGTAGTTAATTTAAAGCGTTTTATAGCAATTTATATCCGTTTAGTGCGATTTTGGGACATTTATTTTTGCAACGATGTGAAAAGTTGGGCACGCTTTTCAGTTCATCCCGAACGCAGTTGACATTTCCACATGGCAAGAGGACAGCTTTCCACCAAAAGACGATTTCTCCCAAGAAAGGATCCTTTGCCCAAGATACTGATGGAAGAACAGCTCAAGGTAGGACATTTTTATTATGATAAATCGTGTTTCTGTCGAAACATTTTAGTGGCTTAGGACGCCATGTTTTTTGACGTAGCTTCGCTTGGCGCAAACTGTATTGAAAAGTAAGGATAAATTAAAAAATGTAATAACGCAATTGTATTAAGAATTAAATTGTCTATCAATCCCTGTCCACCCTATATTTTTTAGTCACGTTTATGAGTATTTATGTATAAGAGTAGATCACTGTCTAAGTGGCGCAAGGACATTTTCTGACCAGCCTGTCTACATTTCACATTGTCTAACCATGATTTTGGTGGCTAAATATAAACATTTTCGATCAAACTGTATATGCATGTTGTAATGTGATGTTACAGGAGTGTCATCGGAAGAATTCTGAGAAGGTTAGTGAAAAAATTTATATCTTTTGGCGATGTTGACTTTTATCGCTCACTTTGGCTAGAATCAATGCTGGGCTGCTAATTGCTATGTGCTAAGCTAATATAACGATTTATTGTGTTTTCGCTGTAAGACACTTAGAAAATCTGAAATATTGTCTGTATTCACAGGATCTGTGTCTTTCGATTCGTGTATGCTGTGTATTTTTACGAAATGTTTGATGATTAGTAGTTAGGTAAACACGTTGCTCATTGTAATTATTCTAGTCCATTTGTGATGGTGGGTGCAATTGTAAACTATGCCATCTACCTGAAATATGCACTTTTTTCTAACAAAACCTATCCCATACCATAAATATGTTATCAGACTGTCATCTAATGAGTTTTTTTGTTGGTTAGGGGCTATAAATATCTTAGTTTAGCCGAATTGGTGATGGCTACTGGTGTTGGTGGACAAATAAAAGATGGTGGATTATGCTAATGTGTTTTTAGGTAATAGATGTACATCTTTACATATTGTGTCTTCCCTGTAAAACATTTTAAAAATCGGAAATGTTGACTGGATTCACAAGATCTGTGTCTTTCATTAGCTGTATTGGACTTTAATGTGTGAAAGTTAAATATTTAAAAAAAATATTTTTTTTGAATTTCGCGGCACTGGTTTTTCAGTGGGGGGGGGGGGGGGGGGGTGCCGCTAGCGCCACGCTGATCCTAGACAGGTTAATGAAGACGAAAACGAAACGAACACTATACAAACTAATCAAAACAACAAACAGACGAACGTGAAGCTATACAAACAATAAGTGCAGACACTGGCAACTTACACATAGACAATCACCCACAACCTACCTAATGACTATGGCTGCCTAAATATGGCTCCCAATCAGAGACAACGATAGACAGCTGTCTCTAATTGAGAACCAATCTAGGCAACCATAGACTTACATAAACACCTACAATGAACACAACCCCATGAACTCTACAAACACACCCGAGACAATACAAACACCCTAGACGAGACAAAAACACACAAACATCCCCCATGTCACACCCTGACCTAACTAAAATGATAAAGAAAACAAAGATAACTAAGGCCAGGGCGTGACAGCACCCCCCCCCCCCCCCCCCCCAAAGGTGCGGACTCCGGCCGCAAAACCTGACACAGAAGGGGACGGTCCGGGTGGGCCTTCCTACGGCGGTGGCTCGGGTGCGGGACGTGGACCCCACTCCACCATAGTCAATACCCGCTTGGGTGGCCTCCCAGGAACGAGGACCCTTGCAGCAAGTCCCGGACTGAAGACCATCGTAGAGGGCGCCACTGAACGGAGGGGCAGCTCCGGACGGAGGGGCAGCTCCGGACTGAGGGGCAGCTCCGGACTGAGGGGCAGCTCCGGACTGAGGGGCAGCTCCGGACTGAGGGGCAGCTCCGGACTGAATGGCTGCTCCGGACTGGAGGGCAGCTCCGGACTGAAGGGCAGCTCCGGACTGGAGGGCAGCTCCGAACTGGAGCGCAGCTCATGACTGGAGGGCAGCTCATGACTGGAGGGCGGCTCTGGCAGCTCCTGACTGGCGGGCGGCTCTGGCAGCTAATGACTGGCGGGCGGCTCTGGCAGCTCCTGACTGGCGGGCGGCTCTGGCAGCTTCTGACTGGCGGGCGGCTCTGGCAGCTCCTGACTGGCGGGCGGCTCTGGCAGCTTCTGACTGGCGGGCGGCTCTGGCAGCTCCTGACTGGCGGGCGGCTCTGGCAGCTCCTGACTGGCGGGCGGCTCTAATGGCTCGGGACAGACGGGCGGCTCTAATGGCTCCTGACTGGCGGGCGGCTCTGGCGGCTCCTGACTGGCGGGCGGCTCTGGCGGCTCCTGTCTGGCGGTCGGCTCTGGCGGCTCCTGACTGATGGACGGCTCTTGCGGCTCCTGACTGACGGACGGCTCTGACGGCTCGGGACAGACGGGCGGCTCTGACGGCTCGGGACAGACGAACGGCTCTGACGGCTTGGGACAGACGGACGGCTCAGACGGCGCTGGGCAGGCGGGCAGCTCAGATGGCGCTGGGCAGGCGGGCAGCTCAGATGGCGCTGGGCAGACGGGCAGCTCAGATGGCGCTGGGCAGATGGGCAGCTCAGATGGCGCTGGGCAGACGGGCAGCTCAGATAGCGCTGGGCAGACGGGCAGCTCAGATAGCGCTGGGCAGGTAGGCAGCTCAAACGGCGCTGGGCAGACAGACAGCTCAGACGGCGCTGGGCAGACGGACAGCGCAGACGGCGCTGGGCAGACGGCAGACTCTGGCCGGCTGAGGCGCACAGTAGGCCTGGTGCGTGGTGCCGGAACTGGTGGTACCGGGCTAAGGACACGCACTTCAAGGCTAGTACGGGGAGCAGCAACAGGGCGCACAGGGCTCTGGAGACGCACAGGAGGCTTGGTGCGTGGTGCCGGAACTGGTGGTACCGGGCTGGAGACACGCACCACAGGGCGAGTGCGTGGAGGAGGAACAGGGCTCTGGAGATGCACTGGAAGCCTGGTGCGTGGTGTAGGCACTGGTGGTACTGGGCTGGGGCGAGGAGGTGGCGCCGGATATACCGGACCGTGAAGGCGTACAGGAGCTCTTAAGCACCGAGCCTGCCCAACCTTATTTGGTTTAATGCTCCCCGTAGCCAGGCCAATGCGGCGAGGTGGAATAGCCCGCACTGGGCTGTGCTGGCGAACCAGGGACACCATGCGTAAGGCTGGTGCCATGTACACCGGCCCGAGGAGACGTACTGGAGGCCAGATACGTTGAGCTGGCTTCATGGCACCTGGCTCGATGCCCACTCTAGCCCGGCCGATACGTGGAGCTGGAATGTACCGCACCGGGCTAAGCACACGTACAGGAGACACCGTGCGCTCTTCCGCATAACACAGTGTCTGATACAAACTAATCAAAACAACAAACATGAAGCTATACAAACAATAAGTGCAGACACTGGCAACTTACACATAGACAATCACCCACAACCTACCTAATGACTATGGCTGCCTAAATATGGCTCCCAATCAGAGACAACGATAGACAGCTGTCTCTAATTGAGAACCAATCTAGCCAACCATAGACTTACATAAACACCTACAATGAACACAACCCCATGAACTCTACAAACACACCCGAGACAATACAAACACCCTAGACGAGACAAAAACACACAAACATCCCCCATGTCACACCCTGACCTAACTAAAATAATAAAGAAAACAAAGATAACTAAGGCCAGGGCGTGACAGTTGGTGGTAGATGGGAGGCCGTGTTGCCCAACCGAGTCCTTTGTCCTTTGAAGAATGTCTCTGGTGGTCAATTGGATACGTTGTAGTAACGTCGTTGTGTGGTAGACGGGATACTCTGTCTGTTCTTTCCTAGCCCGCGTTTGCAGCTGCTGTTGCTAACTCAACGGCTAGGAGGTATCACTTCTGTAGTGAATAAGAGTGCTAAGTTCATACCATTCACAACCAAAGCTCACGCTGATGTTGGCTTAGTTCTGTAGTTGACATGTTAGTCCTTTTAACGCAGAGGCTGCAGACCTCACGTACTTGCAACCGGAGGTTACATTTTCGTCAAGGCCTTATATAGTGGAGCGAGAAGGGTGTGTCTGAAAAGTTGTATAACCCATGTCTCTTCACAGGGGCGGGCAACTGATTGAGCAGAGCCCTAACCTTATGAAAACCCAAATCTCTCATTTGGAAGCTAAAATTACATTTCATCTCTTCACCAATAATTTTATATTCAAACATTTAAATTGAACAACAATTCCATGTGACTCCGATAACTACAATGTGCAGACCTTCCACTGTAGAGTTTATGTCATCCTATCATTGATGAGAATGTCCCAGATGACAACCGAACTGACATCATATTCATTAAAAGGACACGTGAATGTACCCTGGATATCCCATACCACCACCACAATGTACGAGTGAGGTTGATATGGTAGAAATTGTGTTTTTATACTGAACAAATAGAATTTAGGGATTGCAAATATGTAATAGCACTGGAATTATCTAATTTACCGACATATCCCTTTGGAGTGGTTTAGGTACACTTACCCAAAAGTATGTCTTAGGCGGAGATCTAAATTTAGACATTACAGTCATGGCCAAAAGTTTTGAGAATGACACAAATATTAATTTCCACAAAGATTGCTGCTTCAGTGTCTTCAGTATTCCATAGTAACATCTGACAAAAATATCTAAAGTATAATTACAAGCATTTCATAAGTGTCAAAGGCTTTTATTGACAATTACATGAAGTTGATGCAAAGAGTCAATATTTGCAGTGTTGACCCTTCTTTTTCAAGACCTTTGCAATCCGCCCTGCCACGCTGTCAATTCACTTCTGGGCCACATCTTGACTGATGGCAGCCCATTCTTGCATAATCAATGGTTGGAGTTTGTCAGAATTTGTGGGTTTTTGTTTGTCCACCCGCCTCTTGAGGATAGACCATAAGTTCTCAATGGGATTAAGGTCTGGGGAGTTTCCTTGCCATGGACCCAAAAAATCAATGTTTTGTTCCCCCGAGCCACTTATCACTTTTGCCTTATGGCAAGGTGCTCCATCAAGCTGTAAAAGGCATTGTTCGTCAACAAACGGTTCCTGGATGGTTGGGAGAAGTTGCTCTCGGAGGATGTGTTGGTAGCATTCTTTATTCATGGCTGTGTTCTTAGGCAAAATTGTAAGTGAGCCCACTCCCTTGGCTGAGAAGCAACCCCACACATGAATGGTCTCAGGATGCTTTACTGTTGACATGACACAGGACTGATGGTAGCGCTCATCTTGTCTTCTCCGGACAAGCTTTTTTCCGGATGCCCCAAACAATCGGAAAGGGGATTCATCATAGAAAATGGCTTTACCCCAGTCCTCAGCAGTCCAATCCCTGTACCTTGTGCAGAATATCAGTCTGTCCCTGATGTTTTTCCTGGAAAGAAGTGGATTATTTGCTGCCCTTCTTGACACCAGGCCATCCTCCAAAATTCTTCGCATCACTGTGCGTCCAGATGCACTCACACCTGCCTGCTGCCATTCTTGAGCACGCTCTGTACTGTTGGTGCCCCGATCACGCAGCTTAATCAACTTTAGGAGATGGTCCTGGTGCTTGCTGGACTTTCTTGCGCGGCCTGAAGCCTTCACAACAATTTAACCGCTCTCCTTGAAGTTCTTGATGATCCGATAAACGGTTGATTTAGGTGCAATCTTACTGGCAGCAATATCCTTGACTGTGAAGCCCTTTTTGTGCAAAGCAATGATGATGGCACGTGTTTCTTTGCAGGTAACCATGATTGACAGAGGAAGATCAATGATTCCAAGCACCACCTTTCTTTTGAAGCTTCCAGTCTGTTATTCGAACTCAATAAGCATGACAGAGTGATCTCCAGCCTTGTCCTCGTCAACACTCACACCTGTGTTAACGAGAGAATCACTGACATGATGTCAGCTGGTCCTTTTGTGGCAGGGCTGAAATGCAGTGGAAATGTTTTTTGGGGATTCAGTTCATTTGCATGGCAAAGAGGGACTTCGCAATTAATTGCAATTCATCTGATCACTCTTCATAACATTCTGGAGTATATGCAAATTGCCATCATACAAACTGAGGCAGCAGACTTTGAAAATTAATATTTGTGTCATTCTCAAAACTTTTGGCCACGACTGTACATTTAAGAGGCTAAACATAGCAATGTGAATAGGGGAAGTGAACTGACAACTGTTGAGTCCTCATCCAAAGGCAAGGGCAGTGTGAATACGAAGGGAACTGAGTTATTTTGCTTTTTTTAACCCCAGAGTTCACTTTTTAAAGATTACTGAGATCGGTTATTTTAAAGAGGACTATGTGAAAACACCCTAAGTAACAGTGCAGCATTTGAGGTAGGCTTAGATATCTTTTTTTAGTATTGACAAGTTCTGTACCCTGTAGCTGTACTGCATTTTGTGTGGTGCAAATGTGACCTCATCAGAAATGTTCTATCAGAGCACTAAACGGGGCCTGCCTGCTTGCTTTATTGAAGGGCAAGGCCAAGCTGTTTTCTGTGCAGGGAGCCAGTGGCGTACGGCCAGTACCCTGCAGCATCTCTAACTCACACTAATAATCAAGGAAAAGAGGGGCCACACAGCAGGTCTACGTTTCAGACCCCCTATTGTCCCTCTCCCAGCATCATTGAGTCAGTCCTGCAATAGCTGTGTGCTCCCTAATAAGCCTCTCTGTGAAGGTGCATATTGCTCTGCTTTGAAACAGAATGTATCATGGTTCCCCGCTCATTAAGCTGACAAATGGAGGGCAGTCTAGTGCCAGTGTCGCACGTGCATGGCTGCACAATAATGTTGTCAGTCAGAGTCAATGGCAGCTATTCAATAGATGCAGTATTCTGATTAATAGGAAACAATATATAGTATAGCTGATACCCAAACATGATTGTGGCCAAAAAAAATACTGTATTCAAGTCATGATTAAGAAATGTAGCACTGTACTAATCCTCAACCTTTACTTGTCAACACATTTGATATAGCACCAAACTATTCCAACACGTTTTTACATTTCCTTGAAAGCACAGTCAGAATAACACGGTTGGGTCTGCCTTATTACCTATCACACATTCTGTTGTTGACAGAAGAAACAGATGCTTGACAAATGCCATTGTTTTGTGAGGAGTGTGTGAATTGCAGTGGATGAGAGAGCATTGCAACACTTCACACAGGCTTCACACAGGCTTATGAGGCTGCTTGACTGGCTCATTAAAGTCACTTTTCATGTGAGTGGGTAAGCATTCAACATGCAGATCTGTATAATATGATGCCAATTGTAATAAACCTGCCAAAGCTGCTGCGAGATCATCATTCATCTTTGAGAGCCGAGAACCAGCATCATGTGTTAGGTGGGAGTCCTGGTGTAGAAAGAAAACGACACATAGAGAGCGAACAATAGAATGAGAAAGAGGGTTGTGGGAGATGTTCAATTAAGTTTCCCTCACCACCAGGGGTTGGAACAATTGTTTTTTTTCTGTTCCACTGTTCAGACCAGCAATATAAAGATCTGAACTGGTTCAAACCCTAAAGTACTGGTTTATATAATTCCTTTTTAAACATCTGAAATCATAGTTTTCTTTACATTTAACTCAACTTTAAATTACTTCACCAATCATTCAATAGCAGCTTGCTATGGAGCGGGCAAGCTTGTAGCTCAGTGAGTTGTTTACATGCATGATGGAAAGACAATTGTCAGGCGTGAGATGTAACTGAAATTTTATGGGTGGGGCAAGAGCAAGAGAGGGTGGAGGATGAGGCTTGGCTTGAAGCACTGGGCATCTTGTGATGACATGCATTATCTGAATTAGACCAACAGAATTATATCTGCGGAGAAGCTTCTATGGAGGAACTTTGAATGTCTTTGAACTTCAGAGTTGATTTAACGTTGGACCAGAGAAGCTAGATAAATCAAATAAAACGTTATTTGTCACATGCGCCGAATACAACGGGTGTAGACCTGACAGTGAAATGCTTACTTACAAGCCCTTAACCAACAATGCAGTTTTAAGAAAATACCAACAACAACAAAAAGTAATAGATAAGAATAACAAAAAATGAAAGAGCAGCAGTGAATAACAAAAGCGGCGCTATATACAGGGGGTACCGGTACAGAGTCAATGTGCAGGGGCACCGGTGTCGAGGTAATTGAGGTAACAAGTTTGTGTGTGCAGAGCGACATCAGATCTTTTTTGATATTTTGTTTTACAAATGTTTTATTTATTCTTTATTTAACATGGCAAGTCAATTCTTATTTACAATGACGGCCTAGCAAAAGGCAAAAGGCCTTCTGCGGGGACGGGGGCTGGGATTAAAAATATAGGACAAAACACACATCACAACAAGACACCACAACACTTCATAAACAGAGACCTAAGACAGCAACACATGACAACACAGCATGGTGGCAACACAACAAGACAACATGGTAGCAACAACATGGTAGCAGCACAAAACATGGTACAAACTTTATTGGGCACAGGCAACAGCACAAAGGGCAAGAAGGTAGAGACAACAATGCATCACACAAAGCAGCCACAACTGTCAGTAAGAGTGTCCATGATTGAGTCTTTGAATGAAGAGATGGAGCTAAAACTGTACAGTTTGAGTATTTTTTTTATTTTTTTTGCAGCTCGTTCCAGTCTCTAGCTGCAGCAAATTGAAAAGAGGAGCGACCCAGGGATGTGTGTGCTTTGCAGACCTTTAACAGAATGTGACTGTCAGAACGGGTGTTATTATGTGGAGGATGATGGCTGCAGTAGGTATCTCAAAAGGCCTATGAGGTTTTTACCTTTTAGTAGTTCATAAATCCAATGTAAAAAGTGAAAGTTTGGGAAACTATAGCTATCATTGAAAAAGTGAATATTCTCCTCTAATTATAAATGTCTCTCTATCTTCTGAATCATTCTTATAATGTCAGTAGGCTACAGCTATGCTTCGGAGGGGGAGGGGCAGGTAGCATACACCCACACACACTGGCAAATATTTTCAGCTGGCAGTGTAACAGTCCTGACCTATTTATGTTAGTTTTTATGTGTTTATGGTCAGGGCATGTGTTTTGGGTGGGCAGTCTATGTTATCTGTTTCTATGTTGGTTTCGGTTTGCCTGGTATGGCTCTTGATTAGAGGCAGGTGGTTTGCATTTTCCTCTAATCAAGAGTCATATTTAGGTAGGGCATTCTCACTGTTTGTTTGTGGGTGATTGTCTCCTGTGTCCGTATGTTATGTTCGTACCACATAGGACTGTAGCGTTTGTTTGTTTCGTTTTCGTTTCGATGTCGTCTGTTACCTGTACGTAAGTTTATGTTTAGTTATGTAAGTTTATGTTCAGGTCTCGTCAACGTCGTTTTGTTATTTTGTAGTTTGGAAAGTGTTTTGTTTCGTTTCGTGTGCCATCGTAATTTATAATAAAGATGGCTTATTTCCCTGAGCCTGCGTTTTGGTCTGAAGATCCTTCTCTCCTCACCTCTTCCGAGGATGAGGAGAGCGTCACCCGTTACAGGCAGGCAGATGCTGGAAGACGTTTCTGATTGACAGAGGGACGGCTTTGCATAGGCACTTTGAGTTTTTTGTGGGACGAAAATGGAAGAAAATGCCTGGAATGTAAAAAAAATAATTTAACCGGTTCCCATGCTCTTTAAATAACGGTTCTGTTCCGGAACAGTAAACATCACTTTCGTTCCCAGTTCTGATTATGTACCTCGAAAAAATGTTATTTTTCTGGTTTTCAGTTCTGTTTTCTGAACCGGTTCTAGCCCCTACTTGCCACCAAGTGGCTCGTTAATCAGGTGGAGATAAATATTACACCAAACTGGCTCCATTCATTCTACAAAATCAATTATTTCCAAGGCACATTTTCCCTCTTTTTCCTCCCAGCTAAGGGGAGAATATAAATAGCTGCCTTTTTAATAAGTGGCTTTAATTCAGATGAATGGAGGTGGCTAACCAAGTGCAAACCCCCCTGCCACCCTCATAGGTAACAGCCATTCAAGCCTAGAGACAGTCTCTCAATCCCAATGTCAATCCATCAACAAGGGCAGGCTCTGTTTATCAATTTAAGCCTCCTACTGCTTCTTACACCTTCACCCGTTCAACACCCACACAAGGCAGTCTCTCCTTTACTGAGCACAAGGATAACAGCTCCTTTTGTTTCCAGCAAAATGATGCACTGAGCCCAAGGTGAGAGAGAGGCTGTGAGTTTTCAGCAGCAGACCACCAGTTGTCATTAGCTACTGTGGTTGAGCGCTATCAAGGCCCTGTGTGGGTCAGAGTGCAAAATGTCAGTTGTGCTGCTTTCTGGAACACAGAGCGTCATTAGTGAGGTTAATGCTAGAGATGGATGGTCACAGAGAGGCTATAAACTGGCAGGTAATAGCTTTCAGATAGTAATGGTGATATTGGTGCTAGAGACAGTCAATTATCTTGTTATAGCAGTGAGATACATTATAATTACAATAACTTTGTCCCCTATTGTCATTCTGGTGAACACGTTAGTGCAAGCTGCATCTCTGATCTTTGACCTCTATAGTTCCAGCAGGTTTACCTCCATCTCCCTTCCCCTATCTGTGCAAGCACAGACGAGACTGACCTTAAGGTTGCTGCCCGTATCATCGCCAAGCCTATCTCCAACCTTTTTAACCTGTCTCTCCTTTCTGGGGAGCTTCCCATTGCTTGGAAGGCAGCCAGAGTTCGTCCTTTATTTAAAGGGGGAGATCGAGCTAATCCTAACTGTTATAGGCCTATTTCTATTTTGCCCTGTTTATCAAAAGTGTTGGAAAAACTGGTCAATAATCAACTGACTAAATTCTCTCGGGTATGCAATCTGGTTTCCGCTCAGGTTACGGATGTGTCACTGCAACCTTAAAGGTCCTCAATGATGTCACCATTGCCCTTGATTCTAAGCAATATTGTGCTGCTATTTTTATTGACTTGGCCAAAGCTTTTGATACGATAGACCATTCCATTATTTTGGGCCGGCTAAGGAGTATTGGTGTCTCTGAGGGGTCTTTGGCCTGGTTTGCTAACTACCTCTCTCAAAGAGTGCAGTGTATAAAGTCAGAAAATCTGCTGTCTCAGCCACTGCCTGTCACAAAGGGAGTTCCCAAAGGCTCAACCCTAGGCCCCACTCTCTTCTCAATTTACATCAACAATATAGCTCAGGCAGTAGGAAGGTCTCTCATCCATTTATATGCAGATTATACAGTCCTATACTCAACTGGTCCCTCCCCGGATTTTGTGTTAAATGCTCTTCAGCAAAGCTTTCTTAGTGTTCAACAAGCTTTCTCTACCCTTAACCTTGTTCTGAACACCTCCAAAACAAAGGTTGTGTGGTTTGGTAAGAAGAATGCCCCTCTTCCCAAAGGTGTTATTACTACCTTTTGAGGGTTTAGAGCTTGAGGTCGTCACCTCATACAAGTACTTGGGAGTATGGCTAGACGGTGCACTGTCCTTCTCTCAGCACATATCAAAGCTGCAGGCTAAAGTTAAATCTAGTCTTGGTTTCCTCTATCATAATCGCCCAACTAACCCTGATTCAGATGACCATTCTACCCATGCTAGATTACAGAGACATCATTTATAGATCGGCAGGTAAGGGAGCTCTTGATCAACTAGATGTTATTTTTTAAATATATTTTTTACCTTTGTTTAACTAAGCAAGTCAGTTAAGAACAAATTCTTATTTTCAATGACAGCCTAGGAACAGTGGGTTAACTGCCTGTTCAGCGGCAGAACGACAGATTTGTACCTTGTCAGCTGGTGGATTTGAACTTGCAACCTTTCTTGCCACCCTGTCTTTACCACTCGGCCATCAGATTTGTCACCAATTCTCCTTATAGGACACATCACTGCACTCTATACTCCTCTGTAAACTGGTCATCTCTGTATACCCGTCGCAAGACCCATTGGTTGATGCTTATTTATTAAACCCTCTAAGGCCTCACTCCCTTCTATCTGAGATACCTACTGCAGCCCTCATCCTCCACATACAATACACATTATGCCAGTCACATTCTGTTAAAGGTCCCCAAAGCACACACATCCCTGGGTCACTCCTCTTTTCAGTTCGCTGCATCTAGCGACTGGAACCAACTGCAAAAAAACACTCAAACTGGACAGTTTTATCTCCATCTCTTCATTCAAAGACTCAATCATGGACACTCTTACTGACAGTTGTGGCTGCTTTGTGTGATGTATTGTTGTCTCTACCTTCTTGCCCTTTGTGCTGTAGTATGTGCCCAATAATGTTTGTACCTTGTTTTGTGCTGCTACCATGCTGTGCTGCTACCATGCTGTGTTGCTACCATGTTGTTGTTATGTTGAGTTGCTACAATGCTGTGTTGTTATGTTGTTGTCTTAGGTCTCTCTTTATGTAGTGTTGTGTTGTCTCGTTGTGATGTGTGTTTTGTCCTATATTTATATTGTATTTTTTATTTAAAAAATGTATCCCAGGCCCCCGTCCCCGCAGGAGGCCTTTTGCCTTTTGGTAGGCTGTCATTGTAAATAAGAATGTGTTATTAACTGACTTCCCTAGTTAAATAAAGGTTAAATAAAATAAAATAAACATATAAACATGGAAATGTTCTTGCAACGTTCCCATGAAACGTGTCTAGAACATTAATATTTCATTTTCTGAAAACCCTGCATAATGGTCTCACTGTCTGGAGGGTCTGGCTGCTATGATTTGATCGAGCACGAGCAGCTGATTGAGCAAAGCTGCTTCTCTCTTGTTAGTGGACACTGGGCAAGTGGGCATGGATGTAATCCATACCCACCACTACATTAAGTCTTGACAAACTCACTTACAAAAATCAGGTTTGAACTAGAAAAATTATCTTATTTACACTTTGTAGTCAATTTTGACACTATAATTAATGTTTCTGACTCATATCGATGCCACATAGGCCATTTAAAACCAGATAAGTTGGTTCTAAGGGGCAGTTGACTTTTAAAGTTGGTAAGCCATACTCTCTCCCGGCTTACACAACCAATAAAATGGTGTCAATGCTGCGTCTCACAGACAGCGGTGATTACTTCCCAAAACAGCGTTGAACATGTCACTAAAACACAAATTATTGTTTTACATAGCTGTCATATACTTTAGCAAGCGGTAAAACATTCACAGAAGGAAAAACTAAAGTTAGCTTAGCCAAAGTTTGCCAAACATTCACAAACACAGCCAACTCGCCAACAGGTAATGTGCACCGTTTCCTAACCTCCGGGAAGGAACAAATGTTCAAACCTTTACACCTGAGGTAAATATGCAAACTGCTCACCTCAGATCACAGCAGCCGCTAGGTGCCACTGGCTACAAAATAATGGAGGATCTTCTCTATTGATTGGAAGAAGGGGATGGGCTTGATGTCCCTCTTGAAGTTTTGATGTGGTCCGGAATGTCTGTCTGTTGAGTTGTGGCTCACCTAGTAGAGTATAGTATAGGTGTTGTGGAAGGTGTCCGAGTGTATTTGGAGTGTGATCTACAGGTAACAATTCTAGCTCTGTTTGTGCCTCTTTTAGAAACACACAATGCCGTGAGGATAAACCTTTCCTCACACTGCAAAGAGCTCTACCGTCTCTGGAACATCTAACCAAATGTTTCAGAGTCTGAAAATGATCTTGTTAACAATGACAGTCTGTCTCGTGCTCGCTTACCCCTTCACACTGTGCTCACCTGAGGCCTTACTAGAGCAACAGGTAATATAGATATCAGTAATCACACTCCTAATACACTCCGACACATTATACATACCTCTAATATCCTCTACTGGGTGAGCCACAAATCAACAGAGATTTTCCCTCCATTATCGCCTAGGTAAAAGGAGAAAAGATATTGGGTTGATGGGATGTTGGAATAATATTGTATTTAGATTTGACAAGATTAGATTGTCAGTTTATGATTTTTGGGAGTATATTAATACCACTCTTAAATCACAGTTTATTCCAATCCTATCTAGTTGCTCAGGTGTGGTCAAATAACTATTTTCGTTTGTGGCTTCCCCAGGCTTCCATTGAATGTGTTGATGAGGTGGCAACATCAGAGGGTGAGACAGGTTCACATGTTGTGAACAGAGCCCAGAGACGAATGCAGACCACACGGTCTTTAATTGAGGGGGACATCTTCTCTTCAATTGATTTGGAAAAGTAGATGGTCTTGACTGCACCTCCAATTCCATGTCCCTCTGGGAGTTTTGATGTGGGTGTGGCAGAAACGGACAAATTCACTTATTAGAAAGGGTGTCCACATACTTTTGTATATAGAGTGTATATATTAGAGTGTGCCTGCGTGTGTGAGAAATACCAACTACAATGTATGGGCAAGGTAGTATGCTCCATGTGTTTTTTTGTAAATACCTCTGCAGGTCCAGCAAATTTAGCAAGTTTGTGCTTGTGCATTAGCAACCCACTACCTATGACACTTCCAACTGTATGACAGTGAGTCTCCCTCAGTTTTTTGGTGAAATAAAGTAAAATAAATATGGTGCATAGCCCAGTCTGACCTCTTAGCTTCTTCAGTAGCTCCAGGTATAAACAGTAGATAAAGCAGTTTCCACAGGGCCTGGCTGTACATCCTGTTTAACAGAGTTCCAGCAGCCTGCTCCAGCCCTGACCCCCAGCGTCGGTCTGTCTATCACCCGACACGGTGAGCTCCAGCTGGGGTCAGCAGTAATAGAGGACACTGGGAAGTCTACAAAGCGCCACAGGAAAGATGACGTAAACATGTCTGAGTCTGATACTTCTCCCACCTTACTGAGCCTGGTCTACCTGTGTGGACAAATGTGATAGACATAAAAGCATTTTAGTATCAGTATGGCCAGGAGCGGTGATATTGGAGAAGAGCTTACTGTTTTCTTGCAAGAAACGTTGATACTCGGAGCAGTTTTAATCCTAGAAGATATCAATATATGTTTTGATCTGTAGTTTCTCATTTATGATATAGACTAGAAGGCACACAATAATACAAACATTGTCATTATTTAATTATGTTTAGAGAGGAGAGCATTCCTTGTAGCTATTTATGATAGCAAGTCAAGATGGTCATATAGTTTGGCCTCTCCCATCCTTTTCTCTCCACCAAGTGCAGTTGCCATGCAGATGTAGGATCTTCATTTAATCACCCTGTTGCAGGAGAACTTTCCGTATACTGTATTTGAGGTTTATAAAGGCTTCTGAGGTCAGTAATTTCCACTTAGATATGTCTGACTTGATTTCCCCTTACGGAAAATGTATCAACCCCTCCAAAATGCAGATTGAATTATAATGCACATTTCATGCTGCTGTAGGATAATTTTCCTTCTGTAGTAAACTGGCTCAAATTAAGGTCCTATACTTGTAGAAACCTTGTATTCTTCAACATAACTTGGTAACTGACACTATCAAATGGTCTCATTAATCATAAGCACCAACAGCGAAAAGAGGTTGACCAACCGGTGTGATTCAGACAAAAACTATTTGAAAGCGATTATAGGTTGTGTATTACAAGGACATTTGTGGTGTCAATTTGCTCGGACTTCTTGATGTGAAAACAGTGTCTTGTGTCTGTTAAACTCAAGGCTCTACCCATCAATCCTCTCATTCTCACAAAGGTGAGACACAGACTCTCATGGTCGCAGTTGGCTTTGCCAAATGAGGCAGATACAATAGACTCTCAAGGTATATGTCATAAAATTCCAGGCAGAATGATGGCAGATAAACTGAGATGGAGCTACAGTGTTGACAACATTTCACAAGTATATTTTAAATCGTCTATGCTTCTTGCATTTTTTTAATGTACTCCTATCAGTAATGTAATCATTACAGTGGTGATCAGATCTGGACTGCCTTATTCATGACAATGTAAATGGCCACAGTCTTTCAGAAGGCCATTTCGAATCGGCCAACCTATTGAGAAGCTTTAGAAGTGCTGGATCTGATGTGTACACAGGAAACTTGGGTACATTGAAGTCATGTAAGCACAACTTTTCATCCTTTAATTCAAACCATAGAAAGACATACATAAAAGTGTTATAATTCTGTGATTCAACCTGTCTCAGCCTACATATCAACATTTCCAGGATACTGTCTCAAAACCATTCTCAGCAGGTGAGGAATACAGAAAGTAACCCTTTTCTCAGAGTGTTCCTGTGTGTGTGCTTTCACTCATTCATCTGTGAACGACCCCCTACTGGTCCAAGCCTGCTTTTAAGAGCTTTTGTGAAAGTCAGATAAATGTCAGGCAGTCAGAGTGGAGAGAAATGTGAGGCTACACTGAACTCATTTATGTAAATACAATAAATACACGTGTCACCATTTAAGAAATCCATCCAGACATTCTACTGAACTCAATACGACAATAGATACAATTCCTTTAGAGAGCATTCACAACCCTTGACATTTTCCACATTTTGTTGTTACGGCCTGAATTTTAAACAGATTAAAATTAGATTTTTGGTCACTGGCCAACACACAATACCCCATAACGTCAAAGTGGAATTATCTTTTTCGAAATTAATTAATTTAAAATGAAAAGCTGAAATGTCTTGAGTCAGTAAGTATTCAACCCCTTTGTTATGGCAAACTTAAATAATTTCAGAAGTAAAAATGTGCTTAATAAGTTGCATGGACTCACACTGTGTGCAATCATAGTGTTTCAATTATAATGATTTTTTATGATTTTTTTTCTCCCCAATTTTGTGATATCCAAGTGGTAGTTACAGTCTTGTCCCATCGCTGTAACTCCCGTGCGGATTTGGGAGAGGTGAAGGTCGAGAGCCGTGCGTTTGCCGAATCACGACCCCGCCAAGCCGCACTGCTTCTTAACACAATGCTCGCTTAACCCAGAAGCCAGCCGATCAATGTGTCTGAGGAAACACCATACACCTGGCAACCATGTCAGCGTGCACTGCGCCCAGCCCGCCACAGGAGTTGCTAGAGCGCGATGGGACAAGGACAACCCAGACGTCCAACCCTCCCCTAACCCAGGTGATGCTGGGCCAATTGTGTGCCGCCTCATGGGTCTCTCGGGCAAGGCCGGCTGCACCACAGCCTGAGATCGAACCGGGATCTGTAGGGACACAGCTAGCACTGCGATGCAGTGCCTTAATCTGCTGCACCCCTCTGGAGGTCACAATAATAATGTTTAACATGATTTTTTTATGACTACCTCATCTCTGTACCCACACATAAAATTATCTTAATCCTTGTGTTGTCTTAAAGGTCAAAAATGACCCGCCACTATGTTTAACAGCAGAGAAAACCCCCTAAATTATATTTTTTCAAATAGAAATTTAATTACTTTTTCTAGAGTGACCCCAACATTAGAAAAGGTGAAACATCGCCCATGTTCATATTTCCATGAAAACTGTACACAACCAGAGTACAAAGATTGTCTTAGGGTCATTTTTGACCCGGCAGTTGTAAAATAATGTACTCACCACACACACACACAATGAGAAATTGAGATGATGTGTGCTACTGATTGAACTTTCTTGTGCATGAGCAGCATCTCCCCTCCACGACCCCACACGACTCAAGTTCACAGACAAAATAAAAATAATTTCAGACAAAATAAACATTTCTTGAAAGCATTGTTTACTAATGGGGAATGCAGTCAGAGGCTATAAAGGTGCTGCAGATTCTATTCCTCAACATTCTACGTTCATCACACCAGCCATCGAAAAAATTATCCTGGAGATGACAAATTTGGAGGGTTTCCGTTAATATGGAGACAACTGGGAAAAAGATGGATGAGATTGACCTGCATGCCTACATAGGGCTGCTAATCTTAGCGGGTGTGTATAGGTCCCGAGGTGAAGCTACATGTAGTCTCTGCAGATTTTCACATCTGCAAATATTAGCTCTGGTTTTGACATCCTCGTTCCACGCTAGTCACTCACCTATTAAAAATGTCTTAAGGTTTGGACCCATTTTTTTTCAATTTTCGCCTAAAATTACTTAACCAAATCTAACTGCCTGTAGCTCAGGACCTGAAGCAAGTATATGCATATTCTTGATAGCATCTGAAAGAAAACACTTAATCCATTCTTTACTAAGATGTATTTTGGGTATATCTTGTGAAACTGTTAGATGTTACTTTTTAAGATATTACTGCACTGTCGGAGCTAGACGCACAAGCATTTCGCTACACCCGTAATAATATCTGATAAACATGTGTACAGTTGAAGTCGGAAGTTTACATAAACCTTAGCCAAAATACATTTAAACTCAGTTTTTCACAATTCCTGACATTTTATCCTAATAAAAATCCCTGTCTTAGGTCAGTTAGGATCACCACTTTATTTTAAGAATGTGAAATGTTAAAATAATAGTAGAGAGAATTATTTATTTATTTCATCACATTCCCAGTGGGTCAGAAGTCTACATACACTCAATTCCACAAGCTTCCCACAATACGTTGGATGAATTGTGGCCCGTTCCTCCTGACAGAGCTGGTGTAACTGAGTCAGGTTTGTAGGCCTCATTGCTCGCACACACTTTTTCAGTTCTGCCCACACATATTCTATGGGATTGAGGTTAGGGCTTTGTGATGGCCACTCCAATACCTTGACTTTGTTGACCTTAAGCCATTTTACAACAACTTTAGAAGTATGCTTGGGATCATTGTCCATTTGGAAGACCCATTTGCGACCAAGCTTTAACTTCCTGACTGATGTCTTGAGATGTTGCTTCAATATATCCACATAATTTTCCTACCTCATGATGCCATCTATTTTGTGAAGTGCACCAGTCCCTCCTGCAGCAAAGCACCCCCACTACATGATGCTGCCACCCCCATTCTTCATGTATGGGATGGTGTTCTTCGGTTTACAAGCATCCCACAATTTTCCTCCAAACATAACGATGGTCATTATGGCCAAACAGTTCTATTTATCTTTCATCAGACCAGAGGACATTTCTCCAAAAAGTACGATCTTTGTGCCCATGTGCAGTTACAAACCGTAGTCTGGCTTTTCTATGGCGGATTTGGAACAGTGGCTTCTTCCTTGCTGAGAGGCCTATCAGGTTATGTCGATATAGAACAAATTTTACTGTGGATATAGATACTTTGTACCTGTTTCCTCCAGCATCTTCACATGGTGCTTTGCTCTTGTTCTGGGATTGATTTGCACTTTTCGAACCAAAGTACGTTAATCTCTAGGAGACAGAACACGTCTCCTTCCTGAGCGGTATGACGGCTGCGTGGTCCAATGGTGTTTATACTTGCATACTTTTGTTTGTACAGATAAACATGGTACCTTCAGGTATTTCGAAATTGCTCCCAAGGATGAATCAGAGGTCTTGGCTGATTTCTTTAGATTTTCCCATGATGTCAAACAAAGAGGCACTGAGTTTGAAGGTAGGCCTTGAAATACACCCACAGTTACACCTCCAATTGACTCAAATTATGTCAATTAGCCTATCAGAAGCTTCTAAAACTATGACATCATTTTCTGAAATTTTCCTGGAAAAATTACTTTGTTCACAAGAAATTTGTGAAACTCATAAAAAAAGAGTTTTCATGACTCTAACCTAAGTGTATGGTAACTTCCGACTTCAACTGTATGTGACCAATAATTTAGATTTGATTTGACTTTGAAGTTTGTGGAATTGTGAAATGAATGTACAAGAATATAACACATTCGATCTGGTAAAAGATAATACAAAGAAAAAAATGTGTTTTATTATTTTTTTTTTGTTCTATCATCTATGAAACAAAAAAGAAAGGTCACAATGTATTATTCCAGGTTAGGTGCAATTTTGATTTTGGCCACTAGATGGCAGCAGTGTATGCACTATTGTTTAGACTGATTCAATGAACCAATGCCTTTCTGTTCAAAATGTTGTATCAAGACTACCCAAATGATCCTAATTGGTTTATTAATACATTTTCAAGTTCATAACTGTGCACTTTTCTCAAACAATGGCATGGTATTCTTTCACTGTAATAGCTACTGTAAATTGGACAGCATGGTTAGATCAACAAGAACTTAAGCTTTCTGCCCATATCAGATATGTCCTGGGAAATGTTCTTGTTACTTACAACATGCTAATCACATTAGCCTACATTAGCTCAACCATCCCTCAGGGTGGACACCGATCGTGTAGAGGTTAATTATAAGCTGTTTAAGACAAATGTGTGTTATAGTTTCAAGTTAGAGTGGTGTGTGTGTGTGCATGTGTTTGGGAAAGCATGTGTTTAAATGTCTATAGGCATGTGTTTTCCTTTTTATACCTGTGCTATGTACCTGTGTATGAGTGTAACTGGGTGTGTTTAAGTGTGTATAGCTAGTGTATGGCCACATGTCAGGGCAAGGCCCAGGGCTATGTCAAATAAACCAGTCGCTGACATATGGAGATTTGATCGGTCTCTGTAATTGGTCCATGCTCCACTCGTGCGATTGGATGAGCTACCATCGGCCGAAATAAGCACATTTAACCATAGGTAATGGAGTCACTGTTGACTGCAGGCCAAACACACCTGGGAATGTGTAAATAAACAGAGTGAGTTACAGTAAGTACCCTATGGAGAGTGTATTGTATCCCTTAGTACAGTGGTAGTTGCTTATCCACCTCTCCCTTCTCCCTTCTGTCACCCCCATCATCATCATCATCCTTGCTTACAATATACATCTCATTACATAAACCCAGACTCTTCAGTACTTTTGGTCAGAGTTTAATGGGAAATTTGCTCATGCAGAACATGGGACTTAATAATCAAAGTTGTTTGATCATTGGATTTAGAATATGAGGGATGAGAATGTCTGATGACATAAAATAAAGTATGACTAAGTTCAAGAAAACACAAGGTAATCCTACAATTCTAAACAATCACTCTGTCATTCCAGACAGTATTGGTCAGTTCCTCCAGATTCTTTTACTGCCTTTTATTCCTGACTCTTTAGAAAAAGAAATACTTGAAGCATGAAATTAGTTTATGACATCTACAAGACAAAAAAGTCAATACAGACTTGGAGAAAATTACACTAGTAATTTTTATATTATTTAATTTAATCTAACCTTTATTTTGACAGGGAGTCAATGCTGAGACCAAGGTCTCTTTTCCGGATGAGCCCTGTATAGCGCAACAATACATATCAAAATCCAATGAACACAATAAACTCCACATTCATATACACATTCAGTTAGTCTAAGACGTGGGGGGGGGGGGGGGGGGGGTGCTAAGATGATGCATAGAATTGTTTTAAGATGGTCATACTATCGATCATTTAGCTGTTTGATTGGAATTTTTAGGACTCCTTTATATATATATTTTTATATACCTAGAGTAGCAGTCAAAAATGTAGACAAACCTACTCATTCCAGGGTTTTTATTTATTTTTACTATTTTCTGCATTGTAGAATAATAGTGAAGACATTATAACTATGAAATAAAAGATATGGAATCATGTAGTACCCAAAAAAGTGTTAAACAAATCAAAATATATTTTGTATTTGAGATTATTTTAAGTAGCCACCATTTTCCTTGATGACAGCGTTGCACACTCTTGGCATTATGTCAACCAGCTTCATGAGGTAGTTACCTGGAATGCATTTCAATTAACTGGTGTGCCTTGTTAAAAGTTCATTTGTGGAATTTCTTTCCTTCTTAGCCAATCAGTTTTGTTGTGACAAGGTAGTGGTGGTATACAGAAGATAGCCCTTAGAGTTAACTGCACATCAGATTGCAGCCCAAATAAATGCTTCACAGAGTTCAAGTAACAGACACATGTCAACATCAACTGTTCAGAAGAGACTACGTGAATCAGGCCTTCATGGTCGACTTTGCAGCAAAGAAACGACTACTAAAGGACACCAATAAGAAGACAGACTTGCTTGGGCCAAGATACACGAGCAATGAATATTAGACCGGTCCAAGTAGGAGATTTTTGGTTAGGTGAGTAAGTGAAAGGATGATCTCTGCATGTGTGGTTCTCTCTGTGAAGCATGGAGGAGGTGTGATGGTGTGCTTTGCTGGTGACACTATCTGTGATTCATTTAGAATTCAAGGCACACTCAAGGCACACTTAACCAACATGGCTACCACAACAGCAATACGCCATCCCATCTGGTTTGCGCTTAGTAGGAGAATCATTTGTCCAGAATGTCCCCAGAGATCCAAGTTTCAGTCAATACCAGAATGTCTGGATTTGTCTACATAGCCCAGATCTTGATGTAATCTAGTTTCGGAAGTAAGCTCCTAATGTTCAGATGCATCAACCCAAGTCCTTTACGATTTGTAAAGTCACATGGTCTCCAACTCAAACAAGCTATGTTCAATAGACGGTTGTAGGCCTTGTCTGATGGTTGATATTGATATAGTTAGTATAGCTATATAATTGCATAGAACTGCCCCATTTGGTCGATCCCTATTAGTAATAGAGGAAAGAGTATAAATTGGAATTACTTTTCCAAAGTTGGAAATGGTCTATGTTGTGTGAATGGAAGTGTTTGTCGGGGTGAAGGAAAGGTTGAAAACAGCCAGACTCCACTCTTTCACTTAAGACCATGACTAACATGTCTAAAAAGTGTACACACCAATTATTTACAGGAATGACTAATTGCATTATTATATAGTTGATATGTCGATTTGAAATTTTGCCACAGAGAATCCCCTGGAGAATGCCTTATTTCATTCCCTGGGATGTGTACAGAGATTGGATGTTATACAGCATGCCAAATGAATCCAAAAGTACAACAAATGACATTAAACTAGAGCTCGGATTCAATTAGATCAGCGGTAACCTGCGGTAACCGACAAACACATATCTTATCATCGGTTTCGTTTAGGCAGTGTTTGAGGTGTAACTTCCTGGGAGCTGTAAAATCCACAAGAGGCTCCCGGCGTTATACTGTACCCATCATAGACATTGCCATTGGATGCACTGAGTTGCATTTGTAGAAATCCCATCCAACCGTGTAAATAGAGCAATATCATTTTTGTTTGTTAATTGGCAGCTAGGCACTGATCAACATGTCCCTAGCATACAAATGTATATTTATTGTAAAGGAATATCAAGGTCATCACTTTCACCACCCTGTAGCGGTAGCCTAAACTGTGCAACAATTGGATAATTCATTTTACAGACACAAAGAGATCCCAGCATGTCGAACTAACAAATTTGACATTTACAAAATTGTACCTACACTTCCTTTTTCCATCACACTTTTTTTATATGCCATGACTTACTCGCATAAAAACTAAGGATGAAAAAGGGGCTAGGAACATAAATCTTTCCAGTCTCCACTCACTCTACACAGTCATATCACTTACAAGAGGCCCTGTGTTTCTGTGTCGGTGTTGACTGTGAGTAGAACTGTTTCTCACCACTTAGAACATGTTTTCTGCCAGAGTGGTCTTTGTCTCAACAGCCTATCTGTCCTCCCTAGGACATTAATGTAATGGAATCTGTGTGTGTCACCTCCAAAGTATGCCTGTGTCTTTGGCTAGGACTGGGGAGCTAATGCTGACACTGCTGCCATTGCAGTGTCGCTCAATACAGGGCAAACTTGCCATACCCTTTCTTTCTGATAAGTGCATGCACTCCAGAATGGGCACGGATCTGGTCCCTCAGGCATTGGGGGCATGTCGCTATGTCACTTATTGATTTTGCACTTCATTCACATTCAAATGAGCACCTAGATCCATAATTGTTCCCCCTGCATCTCTTGGATCAATCCTTATTTTGTAATGGCTCACATGTTTATTGAAGAATAAGCATTGTAATGCCTTAGGATTGTAATCCAAAAGCGTTGAATCAGAGCGGACTGCTGACAGTGGCAAAGCACGGTAACAGTGCCATGGAAAATTTAATAGATACATTTTGATTTACTTGTTACAACTTGGTGTGTTGTTCTCAAAAAAAGCTTTTAGATAACAATTTAACCCTGCGCTCATAGTAATGTGCTAATGACAGATTATATTATGCTACTGAATCAGGTCTCCATATAAATAATAGAACCAAATGTTCAACTCAACTCTTACTAAACTGGAGTGAGTCTGTAATGTTTTCACTCCACTCATGTGGGTATTACATTTCATGTGAGCACTTAGATTTAGCTAGATGCAATAAGCCGGTTGTCGAGTGTTTTCTTTTGGCCAAGGTAATTTCTGTTATGCTGTACAAATGGCTGTGAGAGACAACTGTGCTGATATCCCCAATTGCATTTGGGTTACCATCTGTAAAAGGAAATTGATCAGAGCCTTGGAACCGGAGGCTCATGCATGCCAAACATGAAAACAAGTCATGTGTAACATGCTCCAGTTAGTGGTTTGATTGAAATTTCACATGCACAGGGGTCTCATGCCATGCAATGTAATAGATGTTTCACACGTAAATGAGGACTACCCTTGCACACTAACACACACACACCCTGCACACAAACTAGCCAGGTCCCTGTGAACGAATGTCAGGAGATAATGTGGAAACCGTCCACTAGGGGCAACAGTGAGCGCTGTGACTTTCAAATAGGTTTCTGTTTTGCAAGGGCGATGGGGATGGCAGATAGGCGTAAGCAAAAGATTGCATGTTTGAATCCAGGGATAAAATTTAGTTTTGGAAATTGTTGTTTTAAGCCTATCCAAAACCTTAACCCTTACCTTAACTCTTCGGAGTTAATGCCTAAACTTAACCCTAGCCTTAAAAATGTGGAGTTAATGCGTAAACTTAACGTTAAACACCTAGAAATTTGACATTTGGAAAATCTTCGAAATTTGATGTTTGAGAAACATGAATGAACGTCTAATTCTGACATGAGACTGTGAGAGCTTGTAGCACACACACACACACACACACACACACACACACACACACACACACACACACACACACACACACACACACACACACACACACACACACACACACACACACACACACACAATGACAAATCCCTTTCCCTCTCCTGAGGTGTGATAAAGGTAATCTGATGTTATCCTTAATGACTGTCTCTTGGCTCACGTGTGTCCCTTTCATTCGCATGGAGGTACTGTACGTGGTGGCGATAGCTGACTGAAGCAGAATGTGTGGGGCCAAAGAGAGCAGAATTAAGTCTTTTCAAAAGCCCTGTTTCTGAGATAAATGTCACTGTATCTGTATCATGTGACCTTACTTAATCCTAGGCTCTCTCCTCACAGTGATGTTTGATAGGCTGTCCTAATTGTGTCTCTGAAGGAGAGCGCAGAATGCTGTCCTGTCACCCACTTGCCCTTTCCCACACGCAAACCCATCGCTTGCTGTCTGGCTATGACCAAAGTCCACAAAGCAGAAGGCATTTTCTTCTCCATGTCTGACAGAGTGCATCAAAGACAATAATGAAAGACAATAATCCTTTAATGCTTTTTGAGTTATTTCACATACAATTCATTTTGGGCTCCAGGAAGAATTTGTCAATGAAACAGGTCTAAATAAATACCCAATTTCAAGTTATTATTATTCAGCTTTGATGCATTGTCTCCTTTTGTAGCTTCAGTGTGTGCCTTTCCCTTCATTTGTACCAGCTGCCATGCTCTCCAGACTCTTACAGAATAACACTGTAGTATTGAGTATAGTGGTCAGTTCCATTCCCACAGCACACTTCAGACTGTTAGGAAGTGGCAGTTAGCCAGCTTCATCCTCTGATATTTCCCCCCAAATATGTGATGTCTTTCCAAAAGAATGGTGAGAATTACTTGTTGTCCTTACATGGAACAGGTGCTAACTTGCACTCTCTGACCTCATTATACACTGCGAAAAAGATCATGATAATATACTCCATAGGGAAAAACAGGGTCTTTCCCTCTAATTTGGAATGGAGATATTTCAAGCAGTGTGGCATTGCCTCCTTTATTTGGATTGGAGATAAGATGAGATGTATCATAGCCTAAGGGAAGTATACGGCATCACATTGCCTAAGACTCTTATCATCAGCCTGCAGTCCCTCCTGCTCTGCAAAATCGATAATAACCTGTTCGGAAGGAACCGGTTCATAAAGAGTGCTGAGTGTATGTATGTAGCTCATGTTTATTAATGTGTTTGCCTGGATGAAGGCATGCACGTTTTGCGTGTGTGTGCATAATTGGACATGTTTAACTGTACTTGTGGGGACCAGAAGTCACCAACTGGGGACATTTTATTAGTCCCCACAAGGTCAAATGCTATTTCTAGTGGGTTTAGGGTTAAGGTTAGGGTTAGGAGCTAGAGTTAATTTTAGGATTAAGGTTAAGGTTAGGTTTTGGGGTTAGTGTTACGGTAAGGGTTAGAGTTAGGGTTAGGGGTGTCACACCCTGATCTGTCTCATCTGTCTTTGCGATGGTCTCCACCCCCCTCAAGGTGTCGCCCATCTTCCCCATTATCCCCTGTGTAAATCAAATCAAATGACATTTTATTGGTCACATACACATGGTTAGCAGATGTTAATGCGGTTGTAGCGAAATCCTTGTGCTTCTAGTTCTGACCGTGCAGTATCTCCTGTGTATTTATACCTGTGTTCTCTGTTTGTATGTTGCCCGTTCGTTTTGTTTCATCAAGCCTACCAGCATTTTTCCCTCTGCTCCTATCTCTCGTTTGTTCTTGTTTTCCCGGTGTTGAGCCTGCCTGCTGTCCTGTACCTTTTCCCCACCTCTCTGGATTACTGACCCCTGCCCGCCCTTGACCGACATTTTGCTTGCCCTTTTTGGATTAATAAACTGTTGTTACTTCGACGTTGTCTGCATTTGGGTCTTACCTGAAACGTGATAAGGGGTTAGGGAAAATAGGATTTTGAATGGAACTTGTGTGCATGTATTAGCATCCGTGTGTGTGTGTTAGAGAAAATCTTGACGCTGAGCTTGCTGAACAGGAGTGCAAGACTAACATCTTGTTATTTACATGCAAATTAGATAAGTCTGGCTCTGAGTAGAGTGCACCTTTCATTTGTAATGCTGCAGCTGAACGCTGTTGCAGTTCAAACTTGAGTGATGGTTTTGGATCCGGTATCAGGTTTGGCAAGTTTGGGGGGATACCTCCCCCCTAATAAATGTGTCCGAAAATATAAAGTGACACTGCACTTTGAAAATGTCTGTGTTCCTAATGGAATCGTATTGGAATTTGTGAGCGTTTAGAGCCAACATTAGGAAAAATATCAGATTTGTTTTCTTAAATGTATAATTATTTTGGAACAGTAATTGGTGACATTTGATTTCAAACCTACTTTCAAAACCTTATGTATCCTATAGAGTTTCCATTTTCTATCACTATTAAATTCTCAAATGGTTTAATGTGTCACGACCGTCTATGGGAGAGGACCAAGGCGAAGCGGGAAATGAAGACATTGTAACAGTCCTGACCTGTTTTATGTTGTTTTTATGTGTTTATGGTCAGGGCATGTGTTTTGGGTGGGCAGTCTATGTTATTCGTTTCTATGTTGGTTTTGGTTTGCCTGGTATGGCTCTTGATTAGAGGCAGGTGGTTTGCATTTTCCTCTAATCAAGAGTCATATTTAGGTAGGGCATTCACACTGTTTGTTTGTGGGTGGTTGTCTCCTGTGTCTGTGTCTATGTTTGCACCATACGGGACTGTATACGGTTTGTTCATTTCATGTAGTCTGTTCCTGTTCATTTCGTTCTTCACGTTGTATGTAAGTTCGTAGTTCAGGTCTGTCTACTTTCGTTTTGTTATTTTGTATCATTTTCAAATATAGTTCGTTTTGTCTTGTTAAATAAATTCATCATGTCATTTCAACGCGCTGCACCTTGGTTCAATCCCTGCTCCTCCTCTTCGGATGAAGAGGAGGAGGACCGTCATTACAGAACCACCCACCAAATTACCAGAACCAAGCAGCGGGGAAGAGGACAGCAACCGCAGAAATCCCAGGACTTGTGGACTTGGGAGGAAGAGTTGAACGGAGAAGGACCCTGGGCACAGGCTGGGGAGTATCGCCGCCCCAAAGCTGAGCTGGAGGAAGCGAAAGCTGAGCGGCGGCGATATGAGGAGGCAGCACGGCAGCGGGACAGGTACGAGAGGCAACCCCAGAATTTTTTTGGGGGGGGGCTAGAGAGGAGTGTGGCTAAGCCAGGTAGCAGACCTGAGCGCACTCCTCGTGCTTATTATAAGCAACGCGTCACTGGTCAGGCACCGTGTTATGCGGTTAAGCGCACGGTGTCGCCAGTGCGTGCCCATAGCCTGGTGCGCTATAGGGCAGCCCCCCGAAAGTGTCAAGTGAGTGTGGGCATCCAGCCGGGGCGTATTGTGCCTGCTCAGCGCGTCTGGTCTCCGGTACGCAGTTTCGGTCCAGGGTATCCTGCGCCGGCTCTGCGTGCTGTGTCTCCGGGGCGCTGGGAGGGTGCAGTGCGTCCTATGCCTACGCTCCGCTCGTACCGGGCTAATGTGGGAGTGGAGCCTAAGGGAGAAGTGCGCGTAGTAGGCACTAGATCTCCAGTGCTCATCCACAGCCCGGTTCAACCTGTGCCTGCACTCTGGAGGGTACGGGCTGGAGTAGTATGCCAGCCTGGGGGAGTGGTGCCAAGGCTGCGCACCAGAGCTCCAGTACTCCCCCACAGCCCGGTCCTTCAGGTGCCTTTTAACATCAAGCCTCCTGTAGGTCTCTCCAGCCTGGTGGGTCCTGTGGCAGCCCCACGCACCAGGCTGTCTCTCCGTCTCCTCCCTACAGGTGTGCCCGTCTGCCCAGCGGTGCCTGAGCTGCCCGTCTGCCCAGCGTCGCCTGAACTGCCCGTCTGCCCAGCGGCGCCTGAACTGCCCGTCTGCCCAGCGGCGCCTGAACTGCCCGTCTGCCATGAGCCTGCAAAGCTGCCCGTCTGCCATGAGCCTGCAAAGCTGCCCGTCTGCCATGAGCCTGCAAAGCCGCCCGTCTGCCAAGAGCCTACAGAGCCGTCAGCCAGACAGGAGCCGCCAGAGCCTTCCGCCAGACCGGATCAGCCAGAGCCTTCCGCCAGACCGGATCAGCCAGAGCCTTCCGCCAGACCGGATCAGCCAGAGCCTTCCGCCAGACCGGATCAGCCAGAGCCTTCCGCCAGACCGGATCAGCCAGAGCCTTCCGTCAGACCGGATCAGCCTTCAGAGCCGTCCAGCCAGGATCCGCCAGAGCCAGCCAGCCGGGACCTGCCCCTTGTCCCGGTGTTGCCCTTTGTCCCGGTGTTGTCCCTCAGTCCGGAGCTGCCGTCCCTCAGTCCGGGGCGGCCCCTAAATCCAGCGGGACCCATGTCTAGGGTTCCCAGTCCAAGGTCGGTGGCGAGGGTCGCCACCTTGAGGAAGACACAGAAGCGGGGATTTATTATGGTGGGATTGGGACAGCGTCCTGAGCCGGAACCACCACCGTGGTCAACTGCCCACCCGGACCCTCCCCTGGACTTTGTGCTTGTGTGCCCGGCGTGCGCATCTTGAGGGGGGGGTACTGTAACAGTCCTGACCTGTTTTATGTTGTTTTTATGTGTTTATGGTCAGGGCATGTGTTTTGGGTGGGCAGTCTATGTTATTCGTTTCTATGTTGGTTTCGGTTTGCCTGGTATGGCTCTTGATTAGAGGCAGGTGGTTTGCATTTTCCTCTAATCAAGAGTCATATTTAGGTAGGGCATTCACACTGTTTGTTTGTGGGTGGTTGTCTCCTGTGTCTGTGTCTATGTTTGCACCATACGGGACTGTATACGGCTTGTTCATTTCATGTAGTCTGTTCCTGTTCATTTCGTTCTTCACGTTGTATGTAAGTTCGTAGTTCAGGTCTGTCTACTTTCGTTTTGTTATTTTGTATCATTTTCAAATATAGTTCGTTTTGTCTTGTTAAATAAATTCATCATGTCATTTCAACGCGCTGCACCTTGGTTCAATCCCTGCTCCTCCTCTTCGGATGAAGAGGAGGAGGACCGTCATTACAGACATCTTCTTTTATTAAAGATGACGAAACACGAAACAAACACTTTTACAAAAAAAAAAAAACGACCGTGAAGCTACAAACGTAAGTGCATACACAAGCTACAAACGTTCAACATAGACAATTACCCACAAACAGCTAAATCCTATGGCTGCCTTAAATATGGCTCCCAATCAGAGACAACAATAACCAGCTGTCTCTGATTGAGAACCAATTCAGGCAACCATAGACTTTCCTAGACACCTACACTGAACACTAACCCATCTACTCTACTTAACCCCCTAAACCATACAACACAAAAAACACATACCTTCCCCATGTCACACCCTGACCTAACTAAAATAATAACTGAAACAAAGAATACTAAGGCCAGGGCGTGACAGTACCCCCCCCCCCCCCAAAGATGCGGACTCCGGCCGCAGAACCTGAAACAGAAGGGGAGGGTCCGGGGTGGCCCCCCATCATGGCGGCGGCTCGGGCGCGGGACGAGGCCCCCACTCCACCATTGTCAATACCCGCTTTGGTGGCGCCTCTGGAGCGGCGGCCCTTGTAGAAAGTCCCGGACTGAAGACCATCTCAGAGGGCGCCACCGGACGGATGGGTAGCTCCGGACTGAGAGGTAGCTCCGGACTGAGGGGGGGGTAGCTCCGGACTGAGGGGGGGTAGCTGCGGACTGAGGGGGGGTAGCTCCGGACTGAGGGACGGCAGCTCCGGACTGAGCGACGGCAGCTCCGGACTGAGCGACGGCAGCTCCGGACTGAGCGACGGCAGCTCCGGACTGAGCGACGGCAGCTCCGGACTGAGGGACGGCAGCTCCGGTGGCACCAGACAGGATCAGCCAGAGCCGTCAGCGAGCCATGACCAGCCAGAGCCGTCAGCGAGCCATGACCAGCCAGAGCCGTCAGCGAGCCATGACCAGCAGCTCATGGCTGGCTGACGGATCTGGCTGCTCCTGGCTGGCTGACGGATCTGGCTGCTCCTGGCTGGCTGACGGATCTGGCTGCTCATGGCTGGCTGACGGATCTGGCTGCACATGGCTGGCTGACGGATCTGGCTGCACATGGCTGGCTGACGGATCTGGCTGCACATGGCTGGCTGACGGATCTGGCTGCACATGGCTGGATGACGGATCTGGCTGCACATGGCTGGATGACGGCTCTGGCTGGTCATGGCTGAATGACGGCTCTGGCTGGTCATGGCTCGCTGACGGCTCTGGCTGGTCATGGCTCGCTGACGGCTCTGGCTGGTCATGGCTCGCTGACGGCTCTGGCTGGTCATGGCTGGATGACGGCTTTGGCTGGTCATGGCTGGATGACGGCTCTGGCTGGTCATGGCTGGATGACGGCTCTGGCTGGTCATGGCTCGCTGACGGCTCTGGCTGGTCATGGCTCGCTGACGGCTCTGGCTGGTCATGGCTCGCTGACGGCTCTGGCTGATCCTGTCTGGCGGCAGGCTCTGGCTGATCCTGTCTGGCGGAAGGCTCTGGCTGATCCTGTCTGGCGGAAGGCTCTGGCTGATCCTGTCTGGCGGAAGGCTCTGGCTGATCCTGTCTGGCGGAAGGCTCTGGCTGCTCCTGTCTGGCGGAAGGCTCTAGCGGCTCCTGTCTGGCGGAAGGCTCTAGCGGCTCCTGTCTGGCGGAAGGCTCTAGCGGCTCCTGTCTGGCGGACGGCTCTGAAGGCTCATGGCAGACGGGCGGCTTTGCAGGCTCAGTACAGACGGGCGGCTTTGAAACCTCAGTACAGACGGGCAGTTCATGCGGCGCTTGGCAGACGGACAGTTCAGACAGCGTTGGGCAGACGGGCAGTTCAGGCGCCGTTGGGCAGACGGGCAGTTCAAGCGCCGTTGGGCAGACGGGCAGTTCAAGCGCCGTTGGGCAGACGGGCAGTTCAGGTGCCGTTGGGCAGACGGCAGACTCTGGCCGGCTGGGACGCACTGTAGGCCTGATGCGTGGTGCCGGAACTGGAGGTACCGGGCTAAAGATACGCACCTTCAGCTTAGTGCGGGGAGAAGGAACAGGGCACGCTGGACCCTGGGGGCGCACATTAGGCCTAGTGCGTGGTGCCGGAACTGGTGGTACCGGACTGGGGACACGCATCTCAGGGCTAGTGCGGGGAGCAGCAACAGGGCACACTGAGTTCTCGAGGCGCACTATAGGACTGGTGCGTGGTACCGGGACTGGTGGTACCAGGCTGAGGGCACGCACCTCAGGGCGAGTGCGGGGAGAAGGATCAGTGCGTACAGGGCTCTGGAGACGCACATGAGGCTTGATGCGTGGTGCCGGAACTGGTGGTACCGGGCTGGGGACACGCACCTGAGGACTAGTGCGGGGAGCAGCAACAGGACGCACAGGACTCTGGAGACGCACAGGAGGCTTGGTGCGTGGTGCCGGTAATGGGCTGGAGACACGCACTATAGAGCTAGTACGTGGAGGAGGAACAGGGCTCTGGAGACGCACAGGAGGCTTGGTGCGTGGTGCCGGTACTGGTGGTAATGGACTGGAGACACGTACCATAGGGCTAGTGCGTGGAGGAGGAACAGTGCGTACAGGGCTCTGAAGACGCATATTAGACCTAGTGCGTGGTACCGGAACTGGTGGTACCGGGCTGGGGACACGCATCTCAGGATGAGTGCAAGAAGCAGGAACAGGACACACTGGGTTGTAAAGATGTACTGGAGACCTGGTGTGTATAGCCGGCATCAAATCTTCCGGAAGTTTAACACAAGTTTCAGGCTGAGTACGAGGAACTGACACGGGTGGCATCGGACAGCTAACACGCTCCTCAGGAAGAATGCCATGCATACTCTGCCAAATCAACAGCTCTCTCTCTTCACTCTCCTCCAATTTCGTCAACAAATCCTCGAATGTCTCATAATCTCCCCTTCGTTCACTCTCCTCCAATCTGTCCAATAAATCCTCAACAATCTCAGACTCACCCCTCAACTTCGCCGACTGCTCCAAATGTCCCCCCCCAAGAATTTTTTGGGGATGTCTCTTGGGCTTCCTACCGTTTCGCCGTGCTGCCTCCATTCGCCGGTATCCCTCCTCGCACTGCGCCAGAGAATCCCAGGCGGGCTCCGGCACTCTCTTAGGGTCGATCGCCCATCTGTCGATCTCTTCCCACGTAGTGTAGCCCAGATCCTTCTCCTGTTTCCGTGCTGCCTCCTCATACCACCGCCTCTCGGCTTTAGCTGCCTCCAGCTCTTCACGAGGGCGGCGATATTCTCCAGGTTGAGCCCATGGCCCTTTACCGTCTAGTATTTCCTCCCATGTCCAGAAATCCAGTAGTAAGTGGGTCCTGTTGTTTTCTCCCGTTACACCGCTGCTTGATCCTTTGTTTTTTGGGTAATTCTGTCACGACCGTCTATGGGTGAGAGAGAGGACCAAGGCGCAGCGGGAAATGAAGACATCTTCTTTTATTAAAGATGACGAAACACGAAACAAACACTTTTACAAAAAAAACAACAAACGACCGTGAAGCTACAAACGTAAGTGCATACACACGCTACAAACGTTCAACATAGACAATTACCCACAAACAGCTAAAGCCTATGGCTGCCTTAAATATGGCTCCCAATCAGAGACAACAATAACCAGCTGTCTCTGATTGAGAACCAATTCAGGCAACCATAGACTTTCCTAGACACCTACACTGAACACTAACCCATCTACTCTACTTAACCCCCTAAACCATACAACCACCCTAGACAATACAAAAAACACATACCTTCCCCATGTCACACTCTGACCTAACTAAAATAATAAATGAAACAAAGAATACTACGGCCAGGGCGTGACATAATGTGCTCTGGTGTATGAGTTTAAGCCTGAGTTAGTTTCCCCTAGGGAGGATACTATGTGAGAATGTGGGATCCTCTTGCATTAATGTGTCTTTAATGTAGCACTTTAGAGATAGCATTGTGTAAAGACCAATCTCCTCATGTCAAGTTGTGACTATTGGTGTGTGCATAGTGAGTAATGTGATATGAATTTATAACTCAACTTCATACCGTCTTTACATTTTGCAGAGGCCTGCCATTGTGCTGGGTGAATAGAGCATAGTGTGTTCAGTGTTATGGAATAGACAGATTATTTATTCTTTGTCTAATATGTTGACCATGAAAATGAAATAAATTAACTACAGAATGCAATTTTTACAAAAGTATTTGAAACTAAAAGTTGCTCAACAAGTGTTCGTTTTTCATTTAAGCTATTCGCTACACCCGTAAGAGATTAGCCTTAAATGGAGGGATGTGGATCCCATATGAAGAGCTGATATTCACATAAATGAGCCAACTGGGGAGAGAAAACGACACCCAATCCACACACAAACACCATCTGGAAGCCATCTTTTTAGAGCAAGATGGCTGAGTGGGAAGTATCATACTGTAGGACTAGAAATCAGTGTGGGAGGGGTTGGGCGAGTCTGTCTATGACAGTCTGTAAGAGTCATGAACCCATTATGGATCTCTGAAAGGAGAATGAACAAAGGCAGCCCTTGAGAGAGAAAGGAGGGACATTCGTGACTTTTTTCTTGGAATCTGGTCTAAATGTTATCGTATACGTTAGGTGGAAGTCCTTGAAGCTCTTCTTATTACCAGCTTTCATATGTTCTAGTCAGACACACCCCTCACTTTCGCCCTCGCTCCTATTATCCGTCTTTGTATCTCTCTCCCTACACTCTCTGAAAATGAAAATACATCTGTCACCAGTTTCAAAAGCCATCCAGAGATTAAATGTGACTTGGATGTCATGAGGAGGGAATGAAAATTCAATGGATTCAAGATAACCTTTTATAAGGTGCAGCCATATTGTCCTTCTAATAACATATAAGAAAGGTCTATATCACTGACATTCTCATTGTTTAAATCAGAGGGTCATCTTAGACCAATTGCTTTCTTCCTGTCCCTATCCTCATTGTCTCACTTTTATTGGAAACTCATTGTGTATCTTAATTCACATCACAATTTAGCTGTCTGCTGCAATCTCTTTTTATGTACTGTATTTGCCTGTGATCAATATGGGGCATATGCCTCACCTGAAACAACGAGAAAAGTCTGAGAGCGAAGAATGAGTGATCAAGAGGCTGGAGAACAGCCTGTCTGTATGAGATTGGCGACTTACCAATGTGGAAGGAAAGTATGCAGTGGACTCCTGCTGCAGGAGAAAGTCATATTCACATGTTCCTATTTTACACACATGTAATCCTTTTGAGATTTGTTTTACATTGTTACATATTGTTTTTGTTTTCGGTGAAAATTTTCAAAAGGGGGCTCTTAAGGATAAGCCCCCTTTTCCCCCACTTTTGTCTAAAATGACATACCCAAGTTTAACTGCCTGTAGCTCAGGCTCTGAAGCAAGGATATGCATATTCTTGGTACCATTTGAAAGGAGAAACTTTGACGTTTAAGGAAATGTGAAAGGAATGTAGTAGAATAATAGACAATAGATCTGGTAAAAGATAATACAAAGAAAAAAACAACCGTTCTTTTGCATTTTTTTTTGTACCATCATCTTTGACATGCAAGAGAAAGGCCATAATGTATTATTATAGCCCAGGTGCAAGTTATATTTTGCCCAAAAGATGGCATCAGGGTTTGTGCAAAGTTTTAGACTGATTCAAAGAACCATTGCATTTCTGTAAAAAAAAATGTATCAAGACCGCCCAAATTTCTTTATTTATACCTTTTCATGTTCAAAACTGTGCACTCTCCTCAAACAATAGCATGGTATTATTTCACTGTAATAGCTACTGTAAATTGGACAGTGCAGTTAGATTAACAAGAATTGAAGCTTTCTGCCAATATCAGATATGTCTATGTCCTGGGATATTTTCTTGTTACTTACAACCTCATGCTAATCGCATTAGCCTACGTTAGCTCAACCGTCCCGTGGAATGGACACCGATCCCGAAGAATAGCTCTTTGATGGTTAAGACATGACATGTCACCATGACACTGTCAGGTTCCACATTAGCATATATTCATTATTTAGACTGCGTTGCAGTGTGGGGTCAGGCAATGCCAGAGTGTGTGGTTACACACATTTCTCTTTTGCCAAGATAATCTATCCACCTGACAGGTGTGGCATATCAAGCAGCTGATTAAACAACATGATCATTACACAGGTGCACCTTGTGCCGGGGACAATAAAAGGCCACTCTAAAATGTGCAGTTTTGAGGGAGCGTGGAATTGGCAGCTGACTGCAGGAATGTCCAACCAGATAATTTTATGATAATTTCTCTACTATAAGCCACCTCCAATGTCGTTTTAGAGAATTAGACAGTGTGTCCAACCGGCCTCACAACCGCAGAACACGTGTAACCACGCCAGACCAGGACCTCCACATCTAGCTTTCTTACCTGCAGGATCATCTGAGACCAGCCACCCGGACAGCTGATGAACAAGCAAAGAATTCCAGCCCAACCTGTCAGAAACTGTCTCATGTTAGCTAAGTGGCTAATAATGAATATATGCTAATGTGAAATCTGACAGTGTCATGTCCCATGCATTAGTAGGCAAGTTGTATATGGTGACATGTCATGTCTTAACCATCAAAGAGATATGCAAGCAGATGATTATAACTATCATGCCCTCCAGCTTACAGAATGCTGAATGATGACGTCTTAAATTGCAGCATATCTAATATATCTTCAGTGATTTGTTAAGTTGACAGATATCTGCTTAACATGTACCAAGGTAGCAACCTAGCTTCAGCTCTAGAAATCCATCTGCCAGTAGTGTTTGCCATACAGATATGTTGTGCCTGGATGCTATGTCTCAGTGCCCAGCTCTCTATCCCAGTGCCAACTCTTCTAGCTGTGTACAGGATGATGCCACTGAATAATTCAATGTGGGACTCGGTGTGTCTGCATTCAGACAGTAAAAAAGCAGCCCACTGCAGTTCCATCAACATGTAAATAGCACGCCTTCCCATGACTTTTGACTCATTAATCTTAAGCGGGTTACGGCATTTGTGATCAATATCAGCTCCACTTAATAAGTGTTTAATCAACGTTGCCGCATTATCGGCTTGCATCATTCAGAAAGGCCCTCCACATTTTTAACCGGAGAGAAGAATCTGGATATTGATGATGTTTCCCTGGTGAATATTCTTCCATAAGAAAACACAAATTAATAAATTATGTTAAATGAAAACACATGTCCTAAGGTGATGTGTGGTGAGGAATTGGAAGCAGCCCCAGGTTGGGTCCTCTATAGGCAGGCCTTTAGGCAGGCCTAAGCTAGCTGCACTTTATTGAGTCTCAATGTAGTAGGCTAATACTCAAGTAGCAAAGCTATCTACATGATGTTTGACCACATCTAATTTTAACCTGTTGGGGATGGGGGCGCTGTTTAGACTATTTATGCTAATTTGGCTAATTTTTGAAACGGCTTCCCACAAAATCCTTGATCGTACAATATGCATATTATTATTATTATTGGATAGAAAACAGTCTATAGTTTCTATAGGAGTTGAAATTTTGTCTCTAAGTGGAACAGAGCCCATTCTACAGCAATTTCCCTGACATGGAGTCAGATTTCAGAAATGTTGGCCACTCTTCTGAAGTCAGTTAAAAGGGCACTGTCATTGCTATGACTATACGGACACTTCTTACGTCTTCCCCTGGATGCCTTTACGTGATGACGATTCCAATGGGGTCGATTGCGCGTTCACAGGCCCTATAAATCAAAAAACCCTGTAGCTAGCAAGTCTTTCCTTGCTGCGTAACGCGCGTGCTGGACACCGACCCGCTCCTGTTCCAAGCGTTAGTTTAGCCTGTTATATTTCTCCGGTCATCTTTTCACTCGTTATAGGAGTTAAAAACATCATAAGGTAGTTAATTTAAAGCGTTTTATAGCAATTTATATCCGTTTAGTGCGATTTTGGGACATTTATTTTTGCAACGATGTGAAAAGTTGGGCACGCTTTTCAGTTCATCCCGAACGCAGTTGACATTTCCACATGGCAAGAGGACAGCTTTCCACCAAAAGACGATTACTCCCAAGAAAGGATCCTTTGCCCAAGATACTGATGGAAGAACAGCTCAAGGTAGGACATTTTTATTATGATAAATCGTGTTTCTGTCGAAACATTTTAGTGGCTTAGGACGCCATGTTTTTTGACGTAGCTTCGCTTGGCGCAAACTGTATTGAAAAGTAAGGATAAATTAAAAAATGTAATAACGCAATTGTATTAAGAATTAAATTGTCTATCAATCCCTGTCCACCCTATATTTTTTAGTCACGTTTATGAGTATTTATGTATAAGAGTAGATCACTGTCTAAGTGGCGCAAGGACTTTTTCTTTACCAGCTTGTCTACATTTCACATTGTCTAACCATGATTTTGGTGGCTAAATATAAACATTTTCGATCAAACTGTATATGCATGTTGTAATGTGATGTTACAGGAGTGTCATCGGAAGAATTCTGAGAAGGTTAGTGAAAAAATTAATATCTTTTGGCGATGTTGACTTTTATCGCTCACTTTGGCTAGAATCAATGCTGGGCTGCTAATTGCTATGTGCTAAGCTAATATAACGATTTATTGTGTTTTCGCTGTAAGACACTTAGAAAATCTGAAATATTGTCTGTATTCACAGGATCTGTGTCTTTCGATTCGTGTATGCTGTGTATTTTTACGAAATGTTTGATGATTAGTAGTTAGGTAAACACGTTGCTCATTGTAATTATTCTAGTCCATTTGTGACGGTGGGTGCAATTGTAAACTATGCCATCTACCTGAAATATGCACTTTTTTCTAACAAAACGTATCCCATACCATAAATATGTTATCAGACTGTCATCTAATGAGTTTTTTTGTTGGTTAGGGGCTATAAATATCTTAGTTTAGCCGAATTGGTGATGGCTACTGGTGTTGGTGGACAAATAAAAGATGGTGGATTATGCTAATGTGTTTATAGGTAATAGATGTACATCTTTACATATTGTGTCTTCCCTGTAAAACATTTTAAAAATCGGAAATGTTGACTGGATTCACAAGATCTGTGTCTTTCATTAGCTGTATTGGACTTTAATGTGTGAAAGTTAAATATTTAAAAAAAAATTTTTTTTTGAATTTCGCGGCACTGGTTTTTCAGTGGGGGGGGGGGGGGTGTGCCGCTAGCGCCACGCTGATCCTAGACAGGTTAAGGATGGGGGCGCTGTTTAGACTATTTATGCTAATTTGTCTAATTTTTTAAACGGCTTCCCACAAAATCCTTGATCGTACAATATGCATATTATTATTATTATTGGATAGAAAACAGTCTATAGTTTCTATAGGAGTTGAAATTTTGTCTCTAAGTGGAACAGAGCCCATTCTACAGCAATTTCCCTGACATGGAGTCAGATTTGAGAAATGTTGGCCACTCTTCTGAAGTCAGTTAAAGGGGCACTGTCGTTGCTATGACTATACGGACACTTCTTACGTCTTCCCCTGGATGCCTTTACGTGATGACGATTCCAACGGGGTCGATTGCGCGTTCACAGGCCCTACAAATGAAAAAACCCTGAAGCTAGTCATTCTTTGGGAGCTGCGTCATGAGCCTAGAGGACACCGGCGCGCACCTGTTCCAAGCGTTAGTTTAGCCTGTTATATTTCTCCGGTCATCTTTTCACTCGTTATAGGAGTTAAAAACATCATAAGGTAGTTAATTTAAAGCGTTTTATAGCAATTTATATCCGTTTAGTGCGATTTTGGGACATTTATTTTTGCAACGATGTGAAAAGTTGGGCACGCTTTTCAGTTCATCCCGAACGCAGTTGACATTTCCACATGGCAAGAGGACAGCTTTCCACCAAAAGACGATTTCTCCCAAGAAAGGATCCTTTGCCCAAGATACTGATGGAAGAACAGCTCAAGGTAGGACATTTTTATTATGATAAATCGTGTTTCTGTCGAAACATTTTAGTGGCTTAGGACGCCATGTTTTTTGACGTAGCTTCGCTTGGCGCAAACTGTATTGAAAAGTAAGGATAAATTAAAAAATGTAATAACGCAATTGTATTAAGAATTAAATTGTCTATCAATCCCTGTCCACCCTGTATTTTTTAGTCACGTTTATGAGTATTTATGTATAAGAGTAGATCACTGTCTAAGTGGCGCAAGGACATTTTCTTTACCAGCTTGTCTACATTTCACATTGTCTAACCATGATTTTGGTGGCTAAATATAAACATTTTCGATCAAACTGTATATGCATGTTGTAATGTGATGTTACAGGAGTGTCATCGGAAGAATTCTGAGAAGGTTAGTGAAAAAATTAATATCTTTTGGCGATGTTGACTTTTATCGCTCACTTTGGCTAGAATCAATGCTGGGCTGCTAATTGCTATGTGCTAAGCTAATATAACGATTTATTGTGTTTTCGCTGTAAGACACTTAGAAAATCTGAAATATTGTCTGTATTCACAGGATCTGTGTCTTTCGATTCGTGTATGCTGTGTATTTTTACGAAATGTTTGATGATTAGTAGTTAGGTAAACACGTTGCTCATTGTAATTATTCTAGTCCATTTGTGATGGTGGGTGCAATTGTAAACTATGAAGTCTACCTGAAATATGCACTTTTTTCTAACAAAACCTATCCCATACCATAAATATGTTATCAGACTGTCATCTAATGAGTTTTTTTGTTGGTTAGGGGCTATAAATATCTTAGTTTAGCCGAATTGGTGATGGCTACTGGTGTTGGTGGACAAATAAAAGATGGTGGATTATGCTAATGTGTTTTTAGGTAATAGATGTACATCTTTACATATTGTGTCTTCCCTGTAAAACATTTTAAAAATCGGAAATGTTGACTGGATTCACAAGATCTGTGTCTTTCATTAGCTGTATTGGACTTTAATGTGTGAAAGTTAAATATTTTAAAAAAATATTTTTTTTGAATTTCGCGGCACTGGTTTTTCAGTGGGGGGGGGGGGGGTGTGCCGCTAGCGCCACGCTGATCCTAGACAGGCTAAGTAAAGTATCTAGAAAAGTGAACTTAAGTGGGAACATTCTACTACTTTTCTCAAATCACCGTAGTACGCTACTCTCATCACCGCAATGGGAACCATCAACACGGCTGGCTAGCCTATCTTCAAAGAGGCAACTTCAGGAACGAAAGGAAGGGAAATCAACTCTACACGACAAGTCACAGGATACCGGATGATGGCAGATGAGAACAACAGTAGAAGATGGGTGGGGACCGCTTTTCGACAACCAGAACCTTAAATGCGTGCCGGGGAAAGTCCCAACACCCTTTCCAGAAGGCCTGGTTCCGACAGAAATACACGAAGAGCCAAGACATTTACACGTAAATAAATTCATGATTTCTTACTCCAAACAGGCGGCGGTTCATGTGCAAAGTATATGATTATTGTGAGTGTAGTTTCTAAATTTACCAAACTATTATGTCTCTGTCTGTCTCTCTCTCGCCCTCTCCATCTCTTCTGTAACAAGCCACCATATTGTGTCAGTCCACTAGGGACTTGTTTCTAATGTATTAAGTGTGTATCCTGTGTTACCTCAAGCTCCGTTTTTTTGCAAATGCAGGTTACGAATTTTCAGAATGATGATATGATACGAGGTTATGATTGATTGATTAAACAATCAATTTATTAATCAAATTTATTCATAAAGCCCTTCTTACATCCGCTGATGTCACAAAGTGCTCTACAGAAATCCAGCCTAAAACCCCAAACAGCAAGCAATGCAGGTGTAGAAGCACGGTGGCTAGGAAAAACTCCCTAGAGAGGCCGGAAAGTGGATGTGATAGGTAAAGACCTTTAGAGTTTAATTCGGGAGATGGTAACTTTTTAAAGAACCACTCTCGTGGTGCCCCAAATCATAATGAGTTAATTGTTACATGATTATTTTAATTGGGTAACAATTAAACACAGTTAGTTGATTACATAAATATCATTCATCAGATTAATTAAAGTCACGACATTACATACCAACTGTCATGCCCTGACCTGAGAGAGCTTTTTTATTTATCTTTTTGGTTAGGTGAGGGTGTGATTTGGGTGGGCATTCTAGGTTGTATATTTCTTTGTTGGCCGGGTATGGTTCCCAATCAGAGGCAGCTTTCTATCGTTGTCTCTGATTGGGGATCATACTTAGGCAGCCCTTTTCCCACCTTCTGTTGTGGGATCTTGTCTTTGTATAGTTGCTGTTTAGCGCTACAGAGCTTTACATTCGTTTTGTGTTTTGTTGTTATTTTAAAGTAAAACGTACGCCTACCACGCTGCACCTTGGTCTCCTTCGAACAACGGACGTAACACCAACAATTAGAGCCACATTCAATAAGACTCATTCTACGGAGTATCAGAGTGCAACCTAACATCAAGACCCAAAATCCTGGTTGACATACATTTATGAATGCGCAAGGGACCATCGAGACATGGATACTACAAAACTCTTTACAGGGGTATGGTTGAGCATCTTTCTTTTAACATAAACTACAAATAAGATGCCCAATATTTTGCTCACGTTTGACTCATTTTAAGTTGAAATTAAAAGTCCAATCTAATAACTATAAACAGGTTAGAAAAATATTTTTGAAGTCAAGTCAATTGGAAATCTATCCAAAGAAGCCCACTGCATCTTTTTACTAAATCAATCAGGGATGGGCAACTCCAGTCTTCGGGCCTGATTGGTGACATAATTTTGTCCCAGCCCCTGTTATCACACCTGATTCCAATCATCAACTAATTTTCAGTTTAGAATGCAAGTAGTCGAATCAGGTATGTTGGCTACAGGGCTGGGGGAAAAGTGTAACACCAAACTGTTCCCCGAGGACTGGAGTTGCCCATCACTGAAATAAATTAGAATAATTAAGTTCAACTCGTTTTTGGTATGTAAGTCTCACTTGCTGAGTGTGGGTCTTCCCAGTCTGTTTGTGGCTGCTAGAAGAAGCACAACTACACACATTCAATGGAGTGTTAATGGAGCTGCCACTAACATCTTTTTTTTTCAGTGGGAATATTGATTTTTTTTTACCCCTTTTTTCAAATTCCTTTTACTTCAATATTCAGTCACTGTTATAGCCTCAGGCCTTTTAAATAGCAGCTTTATGGCTGTGTTTTTCGGGGTTAGTTATGTTTTATTTAAACATAATCTATAAAATTTCACACAAATGCTGCTTTAGAAGCTCAAGGACATATTTATCAAGCAAAGCATTTGAAGCTGCATTTGATGCCACTAATGAGTAAGAGCTGCGGTGATCATTGTGTGCGTGTGACAATTCTTCCTTTTTCTCCACATTTGATGCACATGCATTGGTAATGACTGTCCCCACTGCAATTAATTTATTCTCCACCCACAATAAAACATTGTGTAGGTATAGGATCTCATTTTACTGTAAGTGAGGGAAGATACGTGATTCACATAATAATGACTCACTAAATTATATCTGCAATGTCGCTGTCTCAAGAATATGAATTCTACATCTTAGAGGTCACAAACGCATGCATTCACACAGAAAACATGTCCACACACACACACACACCTGTCAGAGGTATTTTTGTCTGAGAACCCAGATGTGTCCCAGGTGGATATCTGTCAATGGAGAGGAAGCTGCACGTGTCCTCCCTATCCCATCACTTCCATCGACGTGTCGTTCCTCCTGTCACCTGCTCAGAGACTTGCTCAGAGTCTTCCCTGCAGAAACCTGCTTTCTCCCCGCTGTCCCCTGAGTGAAAAAATGCATAACAAAGAGTGTGGAGAAATGTATGATGCAGCCCAGCATTGCCTGAGGGCTTGGTGTCATTGACTTTTCTCCTTCACTTGGGAGGCATTACCCTGACAGGCAAATATGCAGCTGCTGAATTGCACACAAATAATTAATAAGTGAAAAAATTAGAAAAGCCAGGGTAATGTGACCGAGAAATAATAATAGCAAATGTATGACTGGCACCTACATCCAGAGACAAAAAATGATGAACCCCCAGTGTTTTTAAGAAGCTGTGGCGGTTTGGATTTCATCAGAAAAAGCAAATTCCGCTTATCTCCTCTGCTTACGGCTTCACCGCAGGGGATAGCTTCAGCATTTATATCTGATTGAGATTTAGGGCTGGATCCGATCCGTATAGCAGAAATATCGCGGAAGAGCCGCATTATACCTTGATTGAAATCTAAACACAATGTTCCCGCTGATACAGTATGCAGTGTTTACCTTGAACGCAGTATGTCTGCTCAATAAGAAAGTACCTTTATATTTTAACGCTGATCTTCCGCGATACTTTCCGCAATACGGATTGAATAAAAAAATTATAATAAAAATTTTGAAAAAAGCAAACCATGCAATAATCTGAGACGGTGCTCAGAATCAAAATTTCTCCGTCATGTTGGAGTCAACAAAAATACGAAACTACATTATAAATATTCCCTTACCATTGATGATCTTCATCAGAATGCACTCCCAGGAATCCTAGTTCCAAAATAAATTGTTTTGTTCGATAATGTCCATTGTTTATGTCCAAGTAGCTACTTTTGTTAGTGCGTATAGTACACATATCCAAACGCTCGCGCAGATCCAGGCGAACGTCGGACGAAAACTTAAAAAAGTTATATTACAGGTCGAATAAACTTGTCAAACTAAGTAGAGAATCAGTCTTTAGGATGTTGTTATCATAAATATTCAATAATATTCCAACGAGAGAATTCCTTTGTGTCTATAGAAGTAATGGAACGCAAGTCGATATCATGTGGAAGTCGCATGACCAGGATCTGGCACTCTGACAGACCACTGACTCAAACAGCTCCCATCCGGCTCAACATCACAGTAGAAGCTTCATTCAACGTTCTACAGACTGTTTCCATCTAGTGGAAGGCGTAGAAAGTGCAAACAGATCCATAGCCCACTGGGATTTCAATAGGCGATGAGTTAAATCGACCAGCCTCAGAATTCACACTTCCTGTTTGGACTTTTTCTCAGGTTTTTGCCTGCTATATGAGTTCTGTTATACTCACAGATATCATTAAAAAAGTTTTAGAAACTTCAGAGTGTTTTCTATCCAATAGTATTAATATTATGCATATATTAGCATCTGGGACAGAGTAGGAGGCAGTTCACTCTGGGCACGCTATACATCCAAAGTGAAAATGCTATCCCTAAAAAGTTAATTTACATTACTCAGACTCTGTCAGGTATTAACAGCAAGTGGAGAGATAACCTTTAAAGAAAAAAGAAAGCCAACACATAAAGGTAAGGCGTGGGAGCCCGACGAGCCGGCTGAGGCATGGGAGCCCGACGGTAATGCTGACACTGGGATCAGACTGAGGAACAGGCAGATATAGAGGAGGCAATCAACAAAGTGAAGGAGTCCAGGTGAGTCCAATGAAGTGCTTATGTGCGTAATGATGGTGACAGGTGTGCATAATGATGGGCAGCCTGGCGCCCTCGAGCGTCAGGGAGGGGGAGTTAGAGCAGGCGTGACAGTTATTTGTTTTTTTGTTTTTTTAAATGGAAGAAATACTGTAACTTGAAAAGTATTTACACTACAGGTATGAAGTCTCCATCCTTGACGTTGTATATGAAATATGAGAATTTAGGAAAATATTTTTGTTAAGATAGAAATGTGATTTTAGGAGGTATAAGATAATCTACCTCCTATAAACTGTGCCTAGTAAGTAGCCATGCCCCCAGTGAGGTCAGAGAGTGTATCAGACTGACTGAACTGTCCCCTTCCGCCAGAGTGCATAAAAGGCATGGTAACAGAAATTAACATTCAACCAGGAAACGTGAGGCAAGAGCTACATGTTTGAAATGGTTGGAACTTTGAACCTCAACACTTTGACAAAATTAACTCTCCTTCCTTTGGACCAAAAAGATGGCTGGTTCCAACAGATTTTTCAAGAGAGGCTTTATTACTGCCACTTTTAGTGAGCTTGGTACACATCCAGTGGATAGAGAGCCGTTTATTATGTTCAACATAGGAGGGCCAAGCACAGGAAGCAGCTCTTTCAGTATAGTTGGAATAGGGTCCAGTATGCAGCTTGAAGGTTTAGAGGCCATGATTATTTTCATCATTGTGTCAAGAGATGTAGAACTAAAAAACTTAATTGTCTCTCTTGATCCTAGGTCCTGGCAGAGTTGTGCAGACTCAGGACAGCTAAGCTTTGGAGGAATACGCAGATTTAAAGAGGAGTCCGTAATTTGCTTTCTAATGTTCATGATCTTTTCCTCAAAAAAATTCAGGAATGTATTACTGCTGAAGTGAAAGCCATCCTCACTTGGGTAATACTGCTTTTTAGTTAGCTTTGCGACAGTATCAAAAATACATTTCGGATTGTTCTTATTTTCCTCAATTAAGTTGGAAAAATAGGATGATCGAGCAGCAGTGAGGGCTCTTCGATACTGCAAGGTACTGTCTTTCCAAGCTAGTCGGAAGACTTCCAGTTTGGTGTGGCGCCATTTCCATTCCAATTTTCTGGACGCTTGCTTCAGAGCTCGGGTATTTTCTGTATACCAGGGAGCTAGTTTCTTATGACAAATGTTTTTAGTTTTTAGGGGTGCAACTGCAACTAGGGTATTGCGCATGGTTAAATTGAGTTCCTCAGTTAGGTGGTTAACTGATTTTTGTCCTCTGACGTCCTTGGGTAGGCAGAGGGAGTCTGGAAGGGCATCAAGGAATCTTTGTGTTGTCTGAGAATTTATAGCACGACTTTTGATGCTCCTTAGTTGGGGTCTGAGCAGATTATTTGTTGCGATTGCAAACGTAATAAAATGGTGGGCCGATAGTCCAGGATTATGAGGAAAAACATAAAAATCCACAACATTTCTTCCATGGGACAAAACTAGGCCCAGAGTATGACTGTGACAGTGAGTAGGTCCAAAGACATGTTGGAGAAAACCCACTGAGTCGATGATGGCTCCGAACGCCTTTTGGAGTGGGTCTGTGGACTTTTCCATGTGAATATTAAAATCACCAAACATTAGAATATTATCTGCTATGACTACAAGGTCCGATAGGAATTCAGGGAACTCAGTGAGGAACGCTGAGAGTTCCCTAAAGGGATCCGTGCGCCAAGAGGTTAAGGGTGTATGTTTATTCTGTGTTATTATTCAGTTAGGTTTAATTATTTATTTACTAGCTATTTGTGTAGTACTGATTCATGAGTAAGGCTGTTTTTTTTGCAGATGCATGAGGTTATGACTGTTCAGAATGTTATAAGGTGAACATATATCAACCCAAAGGTTGTGAGTTTGAATCTCATTCACGGACAACTTTAGCATTTTAGTTAATTAGCACCTTTTCAAGCACTTACAGTGGTTCCTCCTTTAAAAGTTGCGAGCTTGCACCGCGGGTCTTAGAGGTAGCCAGTGTCACGGCTTCATTGCTCCAGACCACCACAAGGGGAAATTAGAGCACTCATTATGCATTTGGGCCCATAGGTTTTTATATGACCAATCATATCGAGTGGTTCCAATGACGAATTTTGATGCGAGTCACCCGTCCCTGGGTGAAGATGGCTGACAAAATGTACAATTCAGAGGAATATGTTAATGTAGAGACAAATGTTTGTGCATATTTTTTTGTCATAAAGTTAATTTACGAATATCGCTATTTAGCAAGTTAGCTGCTGAGAGAATGAATTTGTAATTCATGTTGTTTAATGTTTTAGATACTCCTGAGAAAACCAGAAAACCAGGCTGTCATCTTGTGAAACAGTGGATGTAAAGAATCTAGCTAGCTAAAGCATTTACAGCATATTGAATGTACAATTGTGTAAGTTTGCCTTGCAATGCAGCTGAAGTAACATAGCTAAATACACTGCTCAAAAAAATAAAGGGAACACTTAAACGACACAATGTAACTCCAAGTGAATCACACTTCTGTGAAATCAAACTGTCCACTTAGGAAGCAACACCGATTGACAATAAATTTCACATGCTGTTGTGCAAATGGAATAGACAAAAGGTGGAAATTATAGGCAATTAGCAAGACACCCCCAATAAAGGAATGGTTCTGCAGGTAGTGACCACAGACCACTTCTCAGTTCCTATGCTTCCTGGATGATGTTTTGGTCACTTTTGAATGCTGGCGGTGCTCTCACTCTAGTGGTAGCATGAGACGGAGTCTACAACCCACACAAGTGGCTCAGGTAGTGCAGCTCATCCAGGATGGCACATCAATGCGAGCTGTGGCAAGAAGGTTTGCTGTGTCTGTCAGCGTAGTGTCCAGAGCATGGAGGCGCTACCAGGAGACAGGCCAGTACATCAGGAGACGTGGAAGAGGCCGTAGGAGGGCACCAACCCAGCAGCAGGACCGCTATCTCCGCCTTTGTGCAAGGAGGTGCACTGCCAGAGCCCTGCAAAATGACCTCCAGCAGGCCACAAATCAGTGTTGCTTCCTAAGTGGACAGTTGGATTTCACAGAAGTGTGATTGACTTGGAGTTACATTGTGTTGTTTAAGTGTTCCCTTTATTTTTTTGAGCAGTGTATTTACTTGCTTATTGTGTAGTGGAGGATTAAAATAACTTTATGCCTGTGGATGTGTAGCTAGCTACAGTATGTAGCCAATCTGCGTATGGACCCTAAAATGTTTGGTATGAATATTAGTTCAGAACCTATCTATGAACCTCAGCTATCATAGTTGTTGTATCAACTTCAAGTCTGAACGGCATTAATGAAGCCTATGTGAAACCGGTGTGAAATGGCTAGCTAGTTAGCGGGGTGCGCGCTAATAGCGTTTCAATCGATGACATCACTTGCTCTGAGACCTTGAAGTAGTTGTTCCCCTTGCTCTGCAAAAGCCACGGCTTTTGTGGAGCGATGGGTAACGATGCTTTGAGGACGGCTGTTGTAGATGCGTGCAGAGGGTCCCTGGTTTGAGCACAGGTTGGGGCGAGGAGAGGGTTGGAAGCTATACTGTTACATATGGATAGAGTAGAATATAATAACTTTATTGTGCCAGGGATGCAAGTCCTATATATGGACTGTAAATATGCAATAGACTAGAAACATGAGTGATTTGTAATTCATATATACAGGAAAAAAAACGATGCATATCGAACTCCCTTCATCTGCATTAATCTGAGGACACAGGATAGTATTTCAATAAGATACTTAATTTCAACTAGTGGAGAATGTGAAACGCTTTTTGAAAGAAGTTCATTATCCAGGTGTTATAAGTACATAATAAATGCATTATAATTTTGATAATTATAATATTATTAAAACAAGTTCAATCTGTACTTCAATGCACATATGGTGTGCATTATAAAACGAGGAATAAAGATGAGGTTGGGAGAGAGGTGTAGAAGACAGAAAGGGAAAGTTACAGTGCTACCCTAATATTCTCTTTGTTCATCACAATTGCGGTGTCTCCTAACCAGCCTTGGGTCCCCAGTTGTTCCGAAAGTTATCTTAAGTGCGGTTGAGGTGGCGATGATGGGACTTCCTCTCTCACATCTAAACATACCTGCAGACGAGTGACAGATGGATAGAGAGAGAGCATGATTAAGCCTGCTTTTTTTCTTATTCTAACACGGTCAGTCACTCTGGGACTACTACATCTCTGTCTGTATTTCAATGTAAAGCATCTCTTTAATAATACTTCCTGTTGACCCGACCAAGTGACATCTCATCTATGATCATGCTGTGCCCTCTGACAAACAACAGAAGATAATGTCAATAGAAGATACTGTATGTGATGCAGACACCTATCGGAGTGTACCTGAAACATTTAAAATATAGAGGGCTATGTGTCTCACCACTTGGTTATTGCAAGGCTAACCCCCACAGAAATCATGACTTGGCAGCAACAGATAGTCCAGTGAAAATGGCTGTGTTTATGTGGTGTAAATCTGAAAATTAGCAGCTGACATCTTAAGGGTTTTTTAATTAATGCATGTGAGACAGGTTACATGTACAACAAGACAGGCAGAGATGGAGAAAAAGAACACAGAACAGTTTAATTACCTCCGGTTAAGGACAATTTTTCCAGCAATAAAGCTTCCACGGCCTGTTCCTCGGACAGTGAACATCTGGCAACATCTACATTTTCGACCCCTTGATGAGCTCGCTCTCTGAAAGTAAAGGAAACAGCTTATTTTTTAAATATATAAAAACAATAACTGAGGTATGACCGTTCAATCTAAAGCAGCAGATGTAATTTTTAGGATACGTCAATACAGCCCAGTGCTGCTTACCTGAGATGCCATCTGCGTAGGCGTCTCCTTCGACTTCCTTTGTGTCGGAAAAAAGTTGCTTTCAGAATAATTATTTTTGATTGAAAATAAAAAAGGTTTTGCTCTCGACAAAAAGACACAAATGTACCTCCATAGCATATAACAATTTGCCTGTGAATAACCACACCTTCATATAAACGTGCTACTGTATGCAGAATTCTTGACGCACAACTGAAAATGCTGCCATATCCTGCCAGCACGCCCACATGCGAGCCACTCAGGAGCAGAATGATGACACGTGGAACAGGGAAAGGAACGAGACGGGGACAACAATTTGTTGCAAGTTGGGGAGGGGGGCTAAAAGCTGAACAGTAGACTATTCAACCTTTACTAAAGAATAGTCTAATAGCCGAGCTAGGTGTGAAAAACCCCACCCCTATCACAGACCAGATTTGCCCTAACGACCAAGGGGTAGCTTGCTACTCAATGTAATTAAGTATTGACTTTTCAAATAAGTTACCTTACAAGTTATGTTGGCTGACAATTTGTTTGCTACGCTGTCCTTACGGACTACATAGCATATCATTACAGCAGTACGTACCGGTATGCTACCTAACGTTAGTAGTTATACATCAAACTTGCCAGTATATTAATTAACATCTTATTTTTTTATTTTATTTCACCTTTATTTAACCAGGTAGGCTAGTTGAGAACAAGTTCTCATTTGCAACTGCGACCTGGCCAAGATAAAGCATAGCAGTGTGAACAGACAACAACACAGAGTTACACATGGAGTAAACAATAGACAAGTCAATAACATGGTAGAAAAAAGAGAATCTATATACAATGAGTGCAAAAGGCATGAGGTAGGCAATAAATCGAATAATTACAATTTAGCAGATTAACACTGGAGTGATAAATCATCAGATGATCATGTGCAAGAAGAGATACTGGTGTGCAAAAGAGCAGAAAAGTAAATAAATAAAAGCAGTATGGGGGTGAGGTAGGTAAATTGGGTGGGTAGTTTACAGATGGACTATGTACAGCTGCAGCGATCGGTTAGCTGCTCGGATAGCAGATTTTTAAAGTTGTTGAGGGAGATAAAAGTATAAGGTGCTTTAGTAACAAAACGGATGGCACTGTGATAAACTGCATCCAGTTTGCTGAGTAGAGTATTGGAAGCTATTTTGTAGATGACATCGCCGAAGTCGAGGATCGGTAGGATAGTCAGTTTTACTAGGGTAAGATTGGGGGCGTGAGTGAAGGAGGCTTTGTTCCGGAATAGAAAGCCGACTCTAGATTTGATTTTGGATTGGAGATGTTTGATATGAGTCTGGAAGGAGAGTTTGCAGTCTAGCCAGACACCTAGGTACTTATAGATGTCCACATATTCTAGGTCGGAACCGTCCAGGGTGGTGATGCTAGTCGGGCGTGCGGGTGCAGGCAGCGAACGGTTGAAAAGCATGCATTTGGTTTTACTAGCGTTTAAGAGCAGTTGGAGGCCACGGAAGGAGTGTTGTATGGCATTGAAGCTCGTTTGGAGGTTAGATAGCACAGTGTCCAGGGAAGGGCCGGAAGTATACAGAATGGTGTCGTCTGCGTAGAGGTGGATCAGGGAATCGCCCGCAGCAAGAGCAACATCATTGATGTATACAGAGAAAAGAGTCGGCCCGAGAATTGAACCCTGTGGTACCCCCATAGAGACTGCCAGAGGACCGGACAACATGCCCTCCGATTTGACACACTGAACTCTGTCTGCAAAGTAGTTGGTGAACCAGGCAAGGCAGTCATTAGAAAAACCGAGGCTATTGAGTCTGCCGATAAGAATATGGTGATTGACAGAGTCGAAAGCCTTGGCCAGGTCGATGAAGACGGCTGCACAGTAATGTCTTTTATCGATGGCGGTTATGATATCGTTTAGTACCTTGAGCGTGGCTGAGGTGCACCCGTGACCGGTGGGATTCGGTGCACCCGTGACCGGTGGGATTCGAGATGGTCAGTGATCTGTTTGTTGACTTGGCTTTCGAAGACCTTAGCTAGGCAGGGCAGGATGGATATAGGTCTGTAACAGTTTGGGTCCAGGGTGTCTCCCCCTTTGAAGAGGGGGATGACAGCGGCAGCTTTCCAATCCTTGGGGATCTCAGATGATACGAAGGAGAGGTTGAACAGGCTGGTAATAGGGGGTGCGACAATGGCAGCGGACAGTTTCAGAAATAGGGGGCCCAGATTGTCAAGGCCAGCTGATTTGTATGGGTCCAGGTTTTCCAGCTCTTTCAGAACATCTGCTATCTGGATATGGGTAAAGGAGAAGCTGGGGAGGCTTAGGCGAGTAGCCGCGGGGGGGGGCGGGGCTGTTGGCCAAGGTTGGAGTCGCCAGGTGGAAGGCATGGCCAGCCATTGAGAAATGTTTGTTTAAGTTTTCGATTATCACGGACTTATCAGTGGTGACCGTGTTATCTAGCCTCAGTGCAGTGGGCAGCTGGGAGGAGGTGCTCTTGTTTTCCATGGACTTTACAGTATCCCAGAACTTTTTGGAGTTAGAGCTACAGGATGCAAATTTCTGCTTGAAAAGCTGGCCTTTGCTTTCCTGACTGACAGCGTGTATTGGTTCCTGACTTCCCTGAACAGTTGCATATCACGGGGGCTCTTCGATGCTATTGCAGTTCGCCACAGGATGTTTTTGTGCTGGTCGAGGGCAGTCAGGTCTGGAGTGAACCAAGGGCTATATCTGTTCTTGGTTCTGCATTTTTTGAACGGAGCATGCTTGTCTAATATGGTGAGGAAGTAACTTTTAAAGAATGACCAGGCATCCTCAACTGACGGGATGAGGTCAATATCCTTCCAGGGTACCCGGGCCAGGTCGATTAGAAAGGCCTGCTCGCAGAAGTGTTTCAGGGAGCGTTTGACAGTGATGAGGGGTGGTCGTTTGACCGTGGACCCGTGGCGGATACAGGCAATGAGGCAGTGATCGCTGAGATCTTGATTGAAGACAGCAGAGGTGTATTTGGAGGGCAAGTTGGTCAGGATAATGTCTATTAGGGTGCCCATGTTTACGGATTTAGGGTTGTACCTGGTGGGTTCCTTGATGATTTGTGTGAGATTGAGGGCATCAAGCTTAGATTGTAGGGCTGCCGGGGTGTTAAGCATATCCCAGTTTAGGTCACCTAACAGAACAAACTCTGAAGCTAGATGGGGAGCGATCAATTCACAGATGGTGTCCAGGGCACAGCTGGGAGCTGAGGGGGGTCGGTAGCAGGCGGCAACAGTGAGAGACTTATTTCTGGAGAGATTAATTTTTAAAATTAGAAGTTCGAACTGTTTGGGCATAGACTTGGAAAGTATGACAGAACTTTGCAGGCTATCTCTGCAGTAGATTGCAACTCCTCCCCCTTTGGCAGTTCTATCTTGACGGAAAGTGTTATAGTTGGGTATGGAAATCTCAGAGTTTTTGGTGGCCTTCCTAAGCCAGGATTCAGACACGGCAAGGACATCAGGGTTGGCAGAGTGTGCTAAAGCGGTGAGTGAGGCAAACTTGGGGAGGAGGCTTCTGATGTTGACATGCATGAGGCCAAGGCTTTTTCGATCACAGAAGTCAACAAATGAGGGTGACTGGGGACATGCAGGGCCTGGGTTTACCTCCACATCACCCGAGGAACAGAGGAGTAGTAGGATGAGGGTGCGGCTAAAGGCTATCAAAACTGGTCGCCTAGAGCGTTGGGGACAAGGAATAAAAGGAGCAGATTTATGGGCGTGGTAGAATAGATTCTGGGCATAATGTGCAGACCAGGGTATGGTGGGGCACGGGTACAGCGGAGGCAAGCCCAGGCACTGGGTGATGATAAGAGAGGTTGTATCTCTGGACATGCTGGTCTCAATGGGTGAGGTCACCGCATGTGTGGGGGGTGGGACAAAGGAGGTATCAGAGGTACGGAGAGTGGAACTACGGGGTCCATTGCAAACCAAAACAATGATAACTAGCCTGAACAACAGTATGTAAGGCATATTGATATTAGAGAGAGACATACAATAAGGCATAAAGTGATTGCAGGTCATGATTGGGAGAGCTAGCTAAAACAGCAGGTGAAATAACAGCAGCTAGTCAGCTAACACAGCAACAGAAGGTAAAAATGGCGACGACTGGGCAGAGAGGGTCGGATTAACTACACACAGATCCTGAGTTAAGGCACAGAGCCGACAGATAAAACACAAATAAACAGAATGGAGTACCGTGAATTAATGGACAGTCAAGCAGGCATCAGCTATGTAGCCAAGTGATCATAGTGTCCAGGGGGCAGCCGTAGATGGAGTAGTGAGGCCTCCACTAAGCTAGCACGCGTTTAAAGTTAGTAGCCCGGGGGGGTGGTCTGCTCAGACGGAGGGGGTCTGCTCAGACGGAGGCCGGTTGAGGGCACCGGTTGAGGGCACGTCTGCTAAAGACGTGGTCGTGTCGACAGAGAATCCAAGCCGGATAGCGATGGCGAAAGAGAGGTTGTGAATTGTAGAATTGTGTTTGCTAACTGGTGCTAGCTTCCTGGCTGCGCTAGCTGCAAGATAAGCTAGCAGTTAGCAGACCGGGGCAGGCAAGTTAGCCTTTGGGGGACGTCGCGATGGGGGGGAAGTCTGTTTTTGCCTCTTCGTGCGGTGACGTCGATAGACCAGTCGTGGAATTAGTAGGGTTCCAGGTAGCTCTAGGTAGCTAACAGGCCTAGTAGGTTAGCAGAATGGGCCTTCAGCGGGCGTCACGCCCTAGCCAATTAGCTTCAGGCTAATTGGTGCCTGCTCCGGTGCCTGATCCGGGATGGAAACGCTAGCCAGGAGTGGTCACCCGGGATTGTGGTTAGCTAGTTGCGAAGATCCAGATGAAAATGTTCAGAGTTTGCGGTAGGAATCCGGGGATATGGAGAGAAATAGGTCCGTTATGCTCTGGTTTTAGTCACGTTGTTCGAACTAGCGAGAGCTTTCCGAGCTAAAGGTTAGCTGATGACCGCTAGCAATGGTTTGCTAACTGATAGCTGGTAGGCAGTTAGCTGGCTATCTTCAGTAGATGGATTCCAGATCAGAAGTAAATAGAAATACTTTAGAAAAAAGCAGATCCACGCCACATTGGGTGAGGCGGGTTGCAGGAGAGTATTTAGAAGTTGAGGTTTAAGAAAGTATTTTTAAAAGATATGCGAAGAAAAAGATGTAAAAAGATATATACAAGGGACACGGGACACGACAGGACAAAGACGTCTACACTGCTACGCCGTCTTGGAAGAAAAAAGGCTGCAAGGCAAAGTGTTGAGTAGCCAGTGAAATCGTGCCCATTTCAAACGGCCTCCTACTCAAATCTTGCTCGTACAATATGAATATTATTATTCTTTTTGGATAGAAAACACTTTCTAGTTTCTAAAAGAGTTGGAATTATTTCTCTGAGTGAAACAGAAGTCCTTCTACAGCACTTTTCCTGACCAGGAAGTGAAATGTCAGAAATCGATGCTCTTTTCAACTTGATGCCTATACATGGTCTTAACACTTAGGAGTCTGCTGACACTCTATACGCCTTCCTATTGGTGTAAAGAAGATGTCAGAGAAGAATTTTCTTTGCTCCTCTTGGTCTGTGGTGGAAAAAAAACTATTTCTTTGACGTGACCGTCCACTTCCGGTACTCTGAAGGAAGTGGGATTGACTTCTGTTTTGCCTTGGTAACGAACGGCTAACGTCTCCGGCTCGAATTTTCTTTGATACATGTGACCATATCATTGTAATGTATGTTTTTTCAATATAGTTCAATCAGATTATTGAAACTTTATTCGGGAGTTTTGCCGTGTTCCGTCCTCTGACTGTGTTTACGTTGGAGAAATTTATGCCACTCGGCTAGTGCCAATGCTAATTGAAGAGGGACATTTGCCATTCTGAATCGAAACAACGACTCATCTGGACAGAGGACACGTTCTTCAACATTCTGATGAAAGATCAGCAAAAGTAAGACCCATTTTATGATGTTATTTCATATATCTGTCGTGCATGTGAACTGGCCATGGGCGCCCAATTATTTCTGTCTATTGTAGCTACGCTAATATAGCGATACATTTTGTTTGCGCTGTAAAACATTTAATAAATCGGAAATATTGTTTGGAATCACAAGATGCCTGTCTTTCAATTGCTGCAGACTATGTATTTTTCAGAAATGTTTTATGATGAGTAATTAGCTATTTGACGTTGGTGTCTGTAAATATTATGGCTGCTTTCGGTGTAATTTCGGATTGTAGCTGAAATGTAAACTATGGTTTATACATGAAATATGGAAATTTTTCGAACAAAACATATGCTATACAATAAATATGTTATCAGACTGTCATCTGATGAATTTGTTTCTTGGTTAGTGGCTATTTATATCTTTATTTGGTCGAATTTGTGATAGCACCTGATGGAGTAAGAAACTGATGGAGTTAGAAAAAGTTGTGTCTTTTGCTAACGTGGTTAGCTAATAGATTTACATATTTTGTCTTCCCTGTAAAACATTTTAAAAATCGGACATGTTGGCTTGATTCACAAGATGTGCACCTTTCATCTGGTGTCTTGGACTTGTTATTGTGTGAAAGTTAAATATTTAAAAAAAATATAGATTTTGAATTTCGCGCCCTGCACTTTGAGCTGGATGTTGTCATAAGTGTACCGGTGTCGGGCTGCCCCTGTAAAAGGTTAACTATAGGCTAACTACCCAACATTTATTGACTTGATTATTCTCATCATTCTTAGCTTAGCTAAATGGTATAGTCATTGTGCTTTCTCAATGGACATCCGGGTGCTTTTGTAAATTCGCTCTGGCTACCTATAGGCTAGACAATAGAACGAGTCAGAATTCACCCAAGGCTGAAAAACGGCTTAAGAGCGTTGGCTAAACTGGAACACTAGAGCGAGCTCATAGCAAATTCATGGAATTGAACGGTCGCAGAGCCTGTTTTGACTGGAGTGATGCTTAGAATTCTCTTTTTATTTTACCACTACAGTCTGTTCGTCAGACGAAACCGGAAAAAAACTACTTGTGTAGGATGTAAACATCCGCACCTCGATGGTGTCAATGTCACGATCGTCGTAACCTTGAAGAGAGGACCAAGGCGCAGCGTGATAGAAAGACATCTCTTATTATGAAGACGAAAAAAAAGAAGAAAAAAACAGACGACGGTGAAGCTATATCAAACAAATAGTGCTGACACTAAACACTACAGATAGTCAATTACCCACATTAATTCTGGCTGCAAGCCCGACGTCGGTACACTTATGACAACAGCCAGCTCAAGTGCAGGGCGCAAAATTCAAAATATATATTTTTTAAATATTTTACTTTCACACATTAACAAGTCCAATACAGCAAATGAAAGGTACACCTCTTGTGAATCCAGCCAACATGTCCGATTTTTAAAATGTTTTACAGCGAAACAGCACGTATGATTATGTTAGCTCACCACCAAATACAAAAAAAGGACAGACATTTTTCACAGCACAGGTAGCATGCACAAAGCCAACCTAACTAACCAAGAACCAACCAAACTAACCAACAAACAACTTCATCAGATGACAGTCTTATAACATGTTATACAATAAATCTATGTTTTGTTCGAAACATTTGCATATTTCAGGTATTAATCATAGTTTACATTGCAGCTAAAATCAGAAATTGCACCGAAAGCAGCCATAATAATTACAGACACCAACGTCAAATACCTAATTACTCATCATAAAACATTTCTGAAAAATACATAGTGTACAGCAAATGAAAGACAGGCATCTTGTGATTCCAGCCAATATTCCAGATTTCTTAAGTGTTTTACAGCGAAAACACAATATAGCGTTATATTAGCTTACCACAATAGCCAGAAAGACAAGCCATTTTCCAGCAGTAAAAGTTAGCGATCGTAACTATTGTAAAGTGGCTGTTCCACTGGATGTCATTAGGTGAATGCACCAATTTGTAAGTCGCTCTGGATAAGAGCGTCTGCTAAATGACTTAAATGTAAATGTAAATGTAACAAACCAGTAAAAGATATATAATTTTTGACTAACCTTGATATTCTTCATCAAATGACAGTCCTATAACATCAGGTTATACATACACTTATGTTTTGTTCGAAAATGTACATATTTAGAGCTGAAATCAGTGGTTATACATGTTGCTATCGTAGCTACTTTTTCCACAACGTCTAAACAGCAACGATATTTTTCTGACACTTTTCTGACACATATTCTGACCAAATAGCTATTCATAAACATAACTAAAAAATACATGTTGTATAGGAAATGATAGATCCATTAGTTCTTAATGAAATCGCAGTGTTAGAATTCTAAAAAATAACTTCATTACGACATCCAGCTTCGGTATAGCTAGAGTACCCCAAAGTTGGGCGTCGGCGACTAGTTCACATGTACGACAGATATATGAAATAGCATCATAAAATGTTTCTTACTTTTGCTGATCTTCCATCAGAATGTTGGACAAGGGGTCCTTTGTCGGGAACAATCGTTGTTTCGATTTAGAACGTCCATTTTCCCTCTTGAATTAGCAAGCACACTAGCCAAGTGGCGCGAATCTCTCCATGTCAACAAACGGAAGAGAACGGAACATGGCAAAACTCCCGAAAAAATGTCAATAATCTGATGAAACTATATTGAAAAAACATACTTTACGATGATATGGTCACATGTATCAAATAAAATCAAAGCCGGAGATATCAGTCGCCTATAACGGCAGCTGAACAGAAGGCAAATCCAAATCCCTCTTTGCGCTCTCCAGAAAACAAGAAATGGGGGACACGTCATACAAAGAGCTTGTATTCCACTTCAGACCAAGATAAACACTACATTTCTTCTCTCACCGCCTCTTGACATCCAGGGGGTCTATGAAGTGCACGTATACTAATACGTATCATGCACATTTATAGGCAGGAAGTAGAACAGAGCCTCGATTTCAGACTTTCCACTTCCTGGTCAGGAAGTTAGTGCCAAATGAGTTCTGTTTGACTCACAGATATAATTCAAACGGTTTTAGAAACTAGAGAGTGTTTTCTATCCAATAGTAATAATAATATGCATATTGTACGAGCAAGAATTGAGTACGAGGCCGTTTGAAATGGGCACATTTTATCTGGCTACTCAATACTGCCCCTGCAGCCCAAACAGGTTAACCTAATGCCTATGGCTGCCTTAAATATGGCTCCCAATCAGAGACAATGAATGACAGCTGTCTCTGATTGAGAACCATTCAGGCAACCATAGACATACCTAGACACCTACACTCAACACAAACCCATACACTCTACTAAACACCCCTATACCATACAACCACCCAAGACAAGACAAGACAAATACACACACACATATCCCCCCTGTCACACCCTGACCTAACCAAAATATTACAGAAAACAAAGATAACTAAGGCCAGGGCGTGACAGTACCCCCCCCCCCCCCCCCCCCCCACAAAGGTGCGGACTCCGGCCGAAAAATCTGACACAGAAGGGGAGGGTCCGGGTGGGCCTTCCTACGGCGGCGGCTCGGGTGCGGGACGTGGCCCCCACTCTACCATAGTTAATACCCGCTTTGGTGGCTCTGGCAGATCCTGGCTGACTGGCGGCTCTGGCTGACTGGCGGCTCTGGCAGATCCTGGCTGACTGGCGGGTCTGGCAGATCCTGGCTGACTGGCGGCACTGGCAGATCCTGGCTGACTGGCGGCTCTGACAGATCCTGGCTGACTGGCGGCTCTGGCAGATCCTGGCTGGCTGGCGGCTCTGGCAGATCCTGGCTGGCTGGCGGCTCGGGCAGATCCTGACTGGCGGCTCTTGCAGATCCTGGCTGACTGGCGGCTCTGGCAGATCCTGGCTGACTGGCGGCTCTGGCAGACCCTGGCTGGCTGGCGCTCTGGCTTGTCATGGCTGGTTGACGGCTCTGGCTGGTCATGGCTGGCTGACGGCTCTGTCTGGTCATGGCTGGCTGGCGGCTCTGGCTGCTCCTGTCTGGCGGGCGGCTCTGGCTGCTCCTGTCTGGCGGGCGGCTCTGGCTGCTCCTGTCTGGCGGGCGGCTCTGGCTGCTCCTGTCTGGCGGGCGGCTCTGGCTGCTCTTGTCTGGTGGGCGGCTCTGGCTGCTCCTGTCTGGCGGGCGGCTCTGGCAGATCCTGTTAATAAACACTACAACACTACAACACTAAACACTAGATAAACACTACATTTCTTCTCTCACCGCCTCTTGACATCCAGGGGGTCCAGGGGGTCTTTTCAGGGGGTCTATTCAGGCAACCATAGACATATAGACACCTACACTCAACACAAACCCGTACACAGCACAGTCAACTGTGCTTATGTCTGTGTAATGAAAAAGTTGGGAAAAAATTAAAACTTCTGCACATTTCTGGTCTAGCGATCGATAACAAACAAGCTCACTGCCAAGAATTACATAATTACAAAGAGGAGATTCTCCCGATTTTAAAATGGTGCCCATGTAACAGTTTTGCTTCCGTCCCTCTCCTTGTCCCTACCTGGGCTCGAACTAGGGACCCTCTGTACACATTGACAACAGCCACCCTCGAAGCATCGTTATCCATCGCTCCACAAACGTCACGGCCTGTTTTTGCACTAAAATGCACTAAAATACGGCCTGTTTTTTCGCGATTACTTCAAAATGACAGCAATCAGCTGGGAAATATGGTCATATTATGAAACTGGGCTCCACGGCGGATGCAAGGAACTTGTTTTCATTAGAAAAGAACGTTGTTAAAATTTCATGTTTCCAGCCTACTATCTACATAGATTTCAGAGCACTCTCGTCTGAGTGTACCAGAGCACAGAATACCAGAGCACAGTAGCCTAATAAACAAATAACCACATTTCGTTAATAAAATAAAGATTTAAAAAATACTTTCAAATTTCAAAATGCAAGATGTTGATTTAGTTATGGATCCATCACGAATTACTAAGGGATTAAATATCACTGATTTACAGAAATATTGGAAAAAAAGTTGTCTAATGACGGCAAACAATTTAGAAATCTCCAATTCTGTAGCCTACTCCTGACAATCACGTTGTACAGCGCCATATTTTCCATTCCATCCTAACGGAAACCCAAAGGGTTTCGTTTTTCTCTGAATGGAAACACCATAATATTAGTCAAATTAATTAAGCCAAATTTCTTCAAATCAATCCCATATACTATGTTATTACAAAAAAGGGTTTTGGAACCACTGTATTACTTTTTAGCTACTTTGCAACTACTTAGCATGTTAGCTAACACTAAGCCTAAACTTAACCCTTGTAGGTTACCCTTCCCATAACCTTAATCTTAATCTAACTGGTATACTTAACCCAAACCTTAACCCTAGCCTAGCTAACGTGAACCAGCTAGCTAACGTTAGCCACCTAGCCAGAATTTTTAACATATTGTATGTTTTGAAAAATCGTAACATATAATACAAATTGTCATTTGTAACAGATCATACAAAATGTGTGCTGGACATCCACAATATAATACATACACTATATATACACAAAAATGTATGGACACCCATTCAAATTGAGTGAATTCGGCTATTTCAGTAACACCCGCTTCTGACAGATGTAGAAAATCGAGCACACAGCCATGCAATCTCCATAGACAAACATTGACAGTAGAATGGCCATACTGAAGAGCTCAGTGACATTCAACGTGGCACAGTCAAAGGATGCCACCATTCCAACAAGTCAGTTCGTCAAATTTCTGCCCTGCTAGAGCTGCCCCGGTCAACTGTAAGTGCTGTTATTGTGAAGTGGAAACATCTAGGAGCAACAACGACTTAGCCGCGAAGTGGTAGGCTAAACAAGCTCACAGAACGGGACTGCCGAGTGCTGAAATGCGTAGCGTCTGTCCTCGATTGCAACACTCACTACTAAGTTCCAAACTGCCTCTGGAAGCAATGTCAGCCCAATAACTTTTCTTCATGAGCTTCATGAAATGGGTTTCCATGGCCGAGCAGCTGCACACAAGCCCTAAGATCACTATGCGCAATGCCAAGCGCGGGTTGGAGTGGTGTAAAACTCAGACGGACAAATCTGGGTTTGGCGGATGCCAGGAGAACATTACCTGCCTCAATGCATAGTGCCAACTGTAAAGTTGGTGGAGGAGGAATAATGGTCTAGGGCTAGATTTCATGGTTTGGCCTTAGTTCCAGTAAAGGGAAATCATAACGCTGCAGCTGTGAGCCAGGCCTAATCGCCCAACATCAGTGCCCAACCTCACTAATGCTCTTGTGGATGAATGGAAGCAAGTCCCTGCAGCAATGTTCCAACATCTAGTGGAAAGCCTTCCCAGAAGAGTGGAGGCTGTTATAGCAGCAAAGGGGGGACCAACTTCATATTAATGCCCATGATTTTGGATTGAGATGTTTGATGAGCAGGTGTTCAGATACTGTTGGTCATGTAGTGTTCCATACGAAACGTAAAATTTACCAAATGGAGTGTCTCAGATTTACGAAGCCCCATCTGAGACTGCACTTTTTTAAAGATTAGATGTGAACGCCCATGTAAGATGTTTTGCAAGTCAAGCTAAAGGTAATGAGAATACTTCATGTGGTGTATATGATGAACAGACTCATTATTAATTTTAAGGCATGTGAGCAGTGGGAGTATTGGGATTTATCTCAGGGGTTGTCGTGGAATTTTAATATACAAACTCCCATTTACCAGAGGAAAATTTCAGCACTCCAACAGAGAGAGATCCATACAAAGTTGTTCACATGAGGCCAGAGGGATTGTGTTTATTTAACTGTTTGAGGCCCAGATGAGGAAATATATTCCTAAAATCTCAATGCTAAGTAAGCGTTGAGGCACCCTGGCAATAACTGGACACAGAGTTTGGTTGTCATCAATATTCTACCACCATTAAAGTTATAATTGCAACTAGAATTGAACATGCAGCTTAGACTTGGCTGGATTACAACCCTAACCATTGATCCTCTAGCAGTTTGTTAATTAACAAGGATGTAGTGAATGTTGGTTGGGTGAGCATTAAATCTAGCAGAGGCCTGAGTTTATTTTATTCGTTTTGAAACGGAATATTGAAAATGTTTAATTATCCTTAATAGATTACCCCTTTCTCTACAACTATACCATACTGATATATGAACTATGGAGCACTCTCCTGTGTGTGTGTGTGTGTGTGCGTGCGTGCGTGCGTGTGTTTGTGTACACGCACTGTATTTAAACTTGTCAAAGTTTGTCTCATTATCCATGGTCATCGAATGTGTCTAACAAAAAGCATCACAAAAAAAGATTGTGGGCAAAAAATACATGCTGATAACGACAAGGCTTTGACCTAATCCATCCTTTTAAAATCCTGCTGGGTTGGTTAGACTTTGTTTTGTTTCTATTTCTTTAGTTTTACAGTTGATAAAATCCTGTTATGGGTTTGGGTTGTGTTATCCACATTAGCACGATCATGAATACATTGCAGATGTTAATGCCAGAGAAATTATGGTTTGGCCCTTAGTTCTCTTATTAGCTTTGAATAAGATCTTGGCGGCCTGTGACAGATCAAAAGTCTGGCCAAATCTGGCATTAAATAGGGATGTCCAGAAATTCCTCTATTCCTCATTTCAAATAAAATTATGCAACGCAATGAGCATGTTGCCCCAAGCGAATCAACAAAAATGATGCCATCTGCATTGCTGAGTTACTTCCACCCACTCTGTGTTTTACATGCTTAGCCAGACTAATCCCCGATTATGCTGGCTGCAGAGCTCTATCACCATAACGGAAGTTTTGCTGAACAAATGGTGGGAAGAGCCCAGAAGCAGAAGTGAACATATTTTAGGAAAAATGCATGGGTTTTTCTGGTTCACTTAATTCAAGCGTACAGTGTGTAGTCAAAAGTCATGAAAGCAGCTGGAAGATACATCTCTGAATTGTAAAATATAACATCATGGACCATTTATTAAAAGGGTGGCTATTAAATAAATAATACTTAAAATTGAGAGACATTTTGTTTTTTATACACAAAAGCCCTGGCATAGCCATTAGTCTACACTGAGTATACAAAACATCAGGAACACCTGCTCTTTCCATGACATAGACTGACCAGGTGAAAGCTATGATCCCTTATTGATGACACTTGTTACATCCACTTCAATCAGTGTAGATGAAGGGAAATGGGGATACCTAGTCAGTTATCCAACTGAATGTATTCATCTGAAATGAGTCTTCCACATTTAACCAAACCCCTCTGAATCAGAGAGGTGCAGGGGGCTGCCTTAATCGACATCCACGTCTTTGGCGCCCGGGGAACAGAGGGTTAACTCCCTTACTTTACCTTGTCAGCTTGGGGATTTGATCCAGCAACCTTTCTGGTTACTGACCCAATGCTCTAACCACTAGATGAAGGGGAGTAGACAGGTTAAATAATGATTTTTAAGCCTTGAGACATGGATTGTGCATGTGTGTATTCAGAGTGTAAATGGGCAAGATGTAAGTGTCGTTGAACAGGGTAGTAGGTGCCAGCCGCACCGGTTTGTGTCAAGAACTGCAACACTGCTAGGTTTTTCTGTAGCAAGAATGGTTCACCACCCAAAGGACATCCAGCCAACTTGAAACAACTGTGGGAAGCATTGGAGTCAACATGGGCCAGCATCCCTATGGAACGCTTTTGAAACCTTGTAGAGCAACTCAATATTAGGAAGGTGTTCCTAATGTTTGGTATACTCAGTGTATAAAAGTCTGAATTCACTACCAGGAGGACAAAAGTGGGCTGTGGCTACACAACCATATTAATCATCAACATTTCTGTTCACTTGAATGAATGTCAATAGACAAGTAATTAACTGAGAGTGGAAAAAGGGTTGGGAATGAAATGAAGCAGGCCTAGTACCATTATTCATCAAAATGGATACTTCCAGTCCTGCCTAATTCAGAATTGCAGTTTGATGTCAGAATAGTAAACTGGGGAACACAATGTGTCCACTCCCATCTGGGCATGTCTGTCCTCAGAGCTGCCTGATCTGCCTGCTAGTAAACGTTTAATTATAGCTCTGTTGGCTTTTTACAAGCCTTAAATTGATCATTTGTGCATATACAGATGGCTTATGAGTATCAGTTTATATTTACATGTGGTTGTAAGAGATAGGATATTAGCCTCTGGATGAAAATGGTGTGTGGGGGCACATGGTGCAGATACCATTGTTAGTATGAATGTGCCAGCTTGTTAGGTAAAAAAATCACATTCTATAATTCAAATATCAAAATCCACTGATACTTATTAAAGTTCTCATAAATGTGCAGATTCCGTAGCCCATTGAAAACTGGCAATTTCTTTGTTAATAAATACTCTTAAAACTTCTTGGGGATATAGGGGGTGCTGTTTTGCATTAGCATAATTTGCTCTACAGATTAAACTGCCTAGTACTCAATTCTTGCTCGTACAATATGCATATTATTGTTATTATTGGATAGAAAACACTCTCTAGTTTCTATAGCTGTTTGAATTATGTCTCTGAGTGGAACAGAACTCATTCTACAGCACTTTTCCTCCCAGTGAGTGAGTTTTCAGAACTCTTGGCCTCTGGTTCCAGATCAGTTTTAAAGCCATTGTAAATCCTATGAGGATACAAACACTGCCCACGCCTTCCTCTAGATGTCAGTAAGTGGTGACAATTTGAATGGAGTCGATTGCGCAATCATGGCCTCTATAAATCACCAAATACCGGAAGTAGCGTTCTTTTGGACTCTGCGCTCAACGCAAGAAGGACATCTGACTGGCCTTTTTCCAAGCCTTGGTTTAGCCAGTAGTATAGCGCCGGTCATGTTTTTACTCGTTATAGGTGTTAGAAACATCATAAGGTAGTTAATTTAAACCGTTTTATAGCAATTTATATCCGTTTAGTGCGATTTTGAGGCATTGCTTTCTGAGACACTTTGAACCGCTGGGCACGTTTCCAGTTCATGCCGAACGTTAGTGGGCATTCCCACATGGCAAGAGGACAGCTTTCGCCCAAAAGACGACTAGACCCAAGAAAGGATTCATTGCCCAAGATTCTGATGGAAGAACAGCTCATAGTAAGAACAATTTATGATGATAAATCGTGTTTCTGTCGAAAAATGTTAAACGCTTATGCCACCATTTTGTTTTGTATAGCTTCGCTTGGCGAACCCTGTATTGCACAGTATGGATAATTTTAGAAATGTAATTCAGCGATTGCATTAAGAACTAATTTGTCTTTCGATAGCTCTCCAACTTATATTTTTTTTGTCAAGTTTATGAATAGATATCCATGAGACAAGATCACTGTGAAAGATGGCGACCGACATTTTCATGCTAGTTTTGCTAGTATTGTCATTGTATAACCACGTTTTTTTATGGCTAAATATGCACATTTTTGAACAAACTCTATATGTATGTTGTAATATGATGTTACAGGAGTGTCATCGGAAGAATTCTGAGAAGGTTAGTGAAAAAATTAATATATTTTGGCGATGATAACGATATCGCTCTCTTTGGCTTGAATCAATGGTCGGGTAACGTTTGCATATGTGGTATGCTAATATAATGATTTATTGTGTTTTCGCTGTAAAACACTTAGAACATCTGAAATATTGTCTGAATTCACAAGATCTGTGTCTTTCCATTGCTATGTGCTGTGTATTTTTAAGAAATGTTTTATGATGAGTAAATTGGTAAAACACGTTGCTCTCTGTAGTAATTCTAGTCGCTTTGGTGAGATTTGTGATGGTGGCTGCAATGGCAAACTATGATTTATACCTGAAATATGCACATTTTTCTAACAAAACCTATCCTATACCATAAATATGTTATCAGACTGTCATCTGATGAGTTTTTTTCTTGGTTAGTGGCTATCAATATCTTAGTTTAGCCGAATTGGTGATAGCTACTGGTGTTGAGAAAAAATGGTGGACAAAGAAAAAGGGTGTCTTTTGCTAACGTGTTTAGCTAATAGATTTACATATTGTGTCTTCCCTGTAAAACATTTTAAAAATCTGAAATGGTGGATTTATTCACAAGATCTGTATCTTTCATTAGGTGTCTTGGACTTGTGATTTAATGATATTTACATATTTAGATGCTACTATTTAATTGTGACGCGATGCTAATCAGTGAGGGGGGGATTGGGGGTGCTTGTCAGTTGGGAAACTATCCCAGAGAAGTTAAAGATCTCTACAGATCGGTGTCCCACCCCCGGGACGGTTGAGCTAATGTGCGCTAATGTGATTATAATTATGTTGTAAGTAACAAGAACATAGCCATATCTTATATGGGCAGAAAGCTTACATTCTTGTTAATCTAACTGCACTGTCCAATTTACAGCAGCTATTAAAGTGAAAACATACCATGCTATTGTTTGAGGAGAGTGCACAATTATGTACTTTAAAATGTATATATTGACCAATTAGGCACATTTGGGCAGACTTTTTGAACAGAATTGCAATGGTTCATTGAATCAGTCTAAAACTTTGCTAATGCACTGCTGCCATCTAGTGGATAACATTTAAATTGTGCCTGGGCTGGAATAGTACATTATGGCCTTTCTCTTGCATTTCAAAGATGATGTAACATAAAAAATACAAAAGAACGCATGATTTTTTCGTTGTATTATCTTTTACCAGATCTAATGTGTTATATTATCCTACATTAAATTCACATTTCCACAAACTTCAAGGTGTTTCCTTTCAAATGGTTCAGGTCCTGAGCTACAGGCAGGTACATTTGGGTATGTCATTTTAGGCGAAAATTGAAAAAAAGGGTCCAATCCTTAAGAGGTATTAACATGACTTTTACAATTGATATACTCCGATGACAATGCTGTCAATTCTTTAGTGTCTGAATGCCTCAGTCCCTCCTCTTGGTCCTGTTGGTGGGTGTCATGAATCATCCTTTAACCTCTGACACTTTCTGTTTTAACTCATTGCGTGGGAACTGTACTATTTTCCTTTATAGATTCATAATTATTAAGCACTCCTCTGCAGAATGGTGCTGACAGGATTAGTCATTGGTTGATGCAATAACCTCCTGTTGTCTTCGATAATCTGACAAACACAGAGTTATGTTTAGTGGCGGAAGCTAGCGTCTCCGTGGCAACCTCATCACTTCTCATCTGGACTGACACCATGGTACAGCACCAGGATGAAATGTGAAATTTCCCTTTGCCAATGACTCCCAGTCCTGTTATTCTACTGAAGGCCTCTACTAGTGATTTCCTCCAAAACCTGTCTCCAACTGTTCCCATCTGTATTACTAGACTACAGTATTCTACCGAGGTCTACAAAGTATCTACCCTGGCCTGTGAGGCATATCATCCCTCTGTATGCCTCCTCAGTACACTTTACTATACTATTAATATCTTAGCCTTTTCATGAACCTATTGTGTAAGTGTAACTACAGTAGTGTCCCCTTATATATTTGTAAAAGTAAGTGTGGTGACAGGTCTAGGACACTACGGTTATTATGTGAGCATAATATATAACTGTGTTCCTAGATCTATTCAAAGTGCATTAGGAAAGTGGATTAGGGTGAGAAACCCTGTTTATGGGTGCATTTAAACCTGTAGGCAGATGAGGCAGTTGGTTTGAGTCTTGATATTTATTAACTTCTTGTCAATATGGGGGCGCTGTTTCCACTTTGTAAAAAATTGTGCCCAAATTAAACTGCCTCGTACTCTATTCTAGATCGTACAATATGCATATTATTATTACTATTAGATAGAAAACACTCAAGTTTCTAAAACCGTTTGAATTATATCTGTGAGTAAAACAGAACTCATTTTGCAGCAAACTTCCTGACAGGAAGTGAAAAAACGTGATGTTATAAGACTGTCATCTGATGAAGTTGGTCAAGGTTAGTGATTAATTTTATATCTTTTGCTGTTTTTTGCGATCGCTACCTTTTGCTGCTAATAAATGCGGTTGTGTGTTTGGCTATTGTGGTAAGCTAATATAATGCTATATTGTGTTTTCGCTGTAAAACACTTCAAAAATCGGAAATATTGGCTGGATTCACAAGATGTTTATCTTTCATTTGCTGTACACCATGTATTTTTTCAGAAATGTTTTATGATGAGTACTTAGGTATTTCGCGTTGCTCTCTGTCATTTTTCTGGCTGCTTTGGTGGTAGCTGCAATGTAAAACTATGATTTATACCTCAAATATGCACCTTTTCGAACAAAACATTGATTTATTGTATAACATGTTATAAGACTGTCATCTGATGAAGTTGTTTCTTGGTTAGTGACTAATTATATCTCTATTTGTTTGTAGAAAAATTGTGAAAATATGCGGTTGAGTCTTTTGCTATTGTGGTTAGCTAATAGAAATACATATTGTGTTTTCGCTGTAAAACATTTTAAAAATCGGAAAGGATGGCTGGATTCACAAGGTGTTTATCTTTCATTTGCTGTATTGGACTTGTGATTTCATGAAAATTATGTTATATGATATCCCTGTGGCGTTAGGCTAGGCTATGCTATGCTAGTCAGCTTTTTTGATGGGGGGGATCCCGGATCCGGGTTTGTGACTCGTTAGAGGTTAAACAATCCAAAAGGGGTAGGCAAAACAATGGTCGTGGACAGGCAAAAGGTCAAAACCAGTTCAGATTCGAGGAGGTACAGTGTGGCAAGCAGGCTCGAGGTCAGGGCAGGCAGAATGGTCAGGCAGGCGGGTACGGAGTCCAGAAAACAGGCAAAAAAGGTAGGGAAGTGATCACCGACAACAACGAGACAGACTATTGGGAGGAGGTCAAAGACCTGGCCGTGTGGTGCCAGGACAACAACCTCTCCCTCAACATCATCAAGACAAAGGAGATGATTGTGGGCTACAGAAAAAAGACCACCCCCATTCTCATCGATGGGGCTGTAGTGGAGCAGGTTGAGAGCTTCAAGTTCCTTGGTGTCCACATCACCAACAAACTAACATGGTCCAAGCACACCATGACAGTCGTGAAGCGGGCACGACAAAACCTATCCCCCCTCAGGAGACTGAAAAGATTTGACATGAGTCCTCAGATCCTCAAAAGGTTCTACAGCTGCACCATCGAGAGCATGCTGACTGGTTGCATCCCTACCTGGTATGGCAACTGCTCGGCATCCGACCGCAAGGCACTACAGAGGTAGTGCGAAAGGCCCAGTACATCAGCGGGGCGAAGCTTCCTGCTATCCAGGACCTGTATATTCCAGGCGGTGTCAGAGGAAGGCCCTAAAAATTGTCAAGGACTCCAGCCACCCTAGTCATAGACTGTTCTCTCTGCTACCACACGGCAAGCGGTACCGGATCACCAAGTCTAGGTCCAAGAGGCTTCTAAACAGCTTCTACCCCCAAGCCATAAGACTCCTGAACATCTAGTCAAATGGCTACCCAGACTATTTGCATTGCCCCTCCCCTCTCCACACCACTGTCACTCTCTGTTGTTATCTATGCATAGTCACTTTAATTAACTCTACCTATATGTACATACTACCTCAACTAACCGGTGCCCCCGCACACTGACTCTGTACCGGCACACCCCTGTATATGTTGTTATTTTTTACTGCTGCTCTTTAATTACTTGTTACTTTTATCTCTTATTCTTATCTGTATTTTTTGAAATGGCAATGTTGGTTAGGGGCTCATAAGTAAGCATTTCACTGTAAGGTCAACACCTGTTGTATTTGGCGCATGTGACTAATACAATTTTAATAGAATTTGATTTGATTTGAGTCCATGGCCCCATCCTTCCTGGTGTAAATGGTACAGGCTGATGGCGGTAGTGTAATGGTGTGGGGAATGTTTCCCTGGCACACGTTAGTTCCCTTCATACCAATTGAGCAATTTTTTCATGCTCCAGAGACTTCAGGATGTTCTGGAAGCAAAGAGGGGTCCGATCCACTCCTCCATGGGTGTACCTAATAAACTGGCCACAAAGTGTACATAACACAGGGAAAATCACTTTTTTGACTGCACTGGGCCTTTAAATAAAACCAATAATTCAGTTTTTACTCTTCAAGCACTCCGGTCATGCCAGTTTCAGTTGAACACTTTGTAGATCACAACCATGGAAAACTTCCGCAAATGGTTTCAATATTTGAATGTATGTCCACTCCTGTCTTCTGTGAAATTGGGATGCTAACTCAAGAAATAATTAAATAAAGGGGCACCTTGAAGTGTATCTCTACGTTACCTCATCTCAGAGACAATGGGACTATGGAGTTATTGGAAAAGTGAATTATCTTCAGAATATGAATTGGATTCAGCTTAAAAGGATCCTGAGTAAAGGCTGGAGTAAAAAATGTGCCGGACATGATGGCTAGATACAGGGGCAGAATTAGTCATTTGGAGGCCCCAGGCAGAAGCCTGTCTGTATCTGATGCTGTCTGGCCAAAAATTGTGTGACTGTGTGACTTGCCTTCTTGGCTAGACAGCATCACATACTGTACGTGAGTTACGCTACACAAACATGTCCTCTGCCTTGACGACGATGGCAGTATTATCCAGAGCGCCTGTCTTTTTACTAAAGAAATGCTTATTGTATCACTCTAGAGCAGGCCTGGGCAATTATTTTCCATGGAGGGCCACATTAGAATATATTTTTGACATCGCGGGCTAGAATCATATTACAGGATTACACATCATGTGTATGACTGTGTTAACAGATATATCTACTGTAAATCACGTCCAGATATTCTACTTACTTTATTTTTTTAACATACACAGAAATAAACCACATCCATTGTCTCCTTTTGGTAGGTATTAACATTATTAAACATGCAAAGAACTACACGGAGGGAAAAGTACACTGTGCATTCAGCACCATGGACAGAACTCTTGTTAACGGGTATGCATAAAATCACAAGAACGAGAGAGGGCTCCACATTACATTTAAACTACTCAATCAGTGTGAGGAGTGAAGTCTCTAATGGGCATTGACTAGAGCAGTGAAGTCAGGTATAGTTTCTGATGTTGCTATGGGCAGGATTGCTGAGAGTTGAGAGTCAGTAAGAGATGCTTTATGCCATGACCTGTTATATTTCATCACTGAAAATGTCTGGTCATATACATAGGTTGACCCAAACAGTACAAACATATTCTGAGCATGACTCCTAATCTTTGGAAGGTTTTGTTCATCGAGAGACGCATAGAACCTCATCAGCGATAATGTTTTGAATAGTTCTTCAAACCCTGAATCAGACTGAAGATCGATAACTCAAGTTGCAGGTCAGTGGCAACGTTATCCACATTGAAGGTGAAAGGAGAGGAAACCAACAGCATGTCATTTTCCAACACTTTCAAATCCTCAAAACGACGAGAAAACTCACTGTTCAAACCATGCAGCAGCGATGTATACTTCTCCTGCTGTCCATCTGATAGGGAACAGACTAGTATTGTCGGAAGGTGGGTGAGATTGTTGGCTTCTACTTGGCGGGTCAGGAATAGTAATTTTCCCTTGAACGTTTTGACAAGGTTATACATCTGAAGTGCAAAAAGGCCCTTCCCTTGTAGTTTGGAATTCAGTTCATGAGGGCCATGATGTCCACAGTGAAGGAAAAATCTGCCAACCATTCTTTATATTGCAGTCCAGAGAAATCCACATATTTTCCTTTCATTTGCAAAAAATCAGCAATCTCCGACTTCAGGTCCCACACACTTTTAACAATTTCATTCATATTTACAGATGGCATACAAGTTTGTTGTTAAGGCACATTAAAATTCACATGTTCGAGTTGGCATTCATGCCAAAAAACACGGCATACACCTAGTTTACTGAAAAGGGTCACATCTGTGCTTCCTTTAACAGAAGCAGTGCCTCGACAGTGCCTTGACAAATCTTCGCTACAAAATATTCTTAGCTTTGTGGTCGCAGGCGTGAACCTATTCAAGTAAGTATGTACATACATTTAAAAATATATATATATATTGTTAGCTAGCTATCTAGTTTCAGCAGGCCACTGTGTGTAGGCTAATGTTAGCTGGTAGCTAGCTAGCCAACTTTACAAACTATAGATAAGTGAAATATCATCAGCTACAGTGGCTTGCGAAAATATTCACCCCCTTGGCATTTTTCCTATTTTGTTGCATTACAACCTGGAATTAAAATGGATTTTTGGGGGGTTTGTATTATTTGATTTCCACAACATGTCTACCAATTTGAAGATACAAAATATTTCTTAATTGTACATTAAACAAGAAATAAGACGAAAGAACAGAACTTGAGCGTGCGTAGTTATTCACAACCCCAAAGTCAATACTTTTTAGAGCCACCTTTTGTGGCAATTACAGCTGCAAGTCTCTTGGGGTATGTCTCCAAAAGCTTGGCCCATCTAGCCACTGGGATTTTTGCCCATTCTTCAAGGCAAACTGTTCCAGTTCCTTCAAGTTGGATGGGTTCCGCTGGTGTACAGCAATCTTTAAGTCATACCACAGATTTTCAATTGGATTGAGGTCTGGGCTTTGACTAGGCCATTCTAAGACATTTAAATGTTTCCCCTTAATTCTTGTGGATAGGGGGCAGCATTTTCACGTTTGGATGAAAAGTGTTCTCAGAGTAAACTCCCTCCTACTCAGTCCCAGAAGCTAATATATGCACATTATTATTATTATTGGATAGAAAACACTCTGAAGTTTCTAAAACTGTTTGAATCATGTCTGTGACTATAACATAACTTATTTGGCAGGCAAAACCCAGAGGACAAACCATTCAGAATTGTTTTTTTTGAGGTCACTCTCTTTTCAATGGGTTTTCATTGGGAATCCAGATTTCTTCCTGCAGTTCCTATCACTTCCACTGGATGTCAACAGTCTTTAGAAATTGGTTGAGGTTTTCCTTTGAGAAATGAAGAAGGAGCAATGTTCAGAATGAGGCTCCAGTGAAGTGTACTGTTTGTTAGTTGTGAGTGACCAGAAAGCATGCTACACATTGTTTTCCTCCGGTATTGAACACAGATCATCCCGAACTTCAATTTTATCGATTATTTACGTAAAAAAATACCTAAAGTTGTATTACAAAAGTAGTTTGAAAAGTTTGGACAATGCTTACAGGTAACTTTTGAGATATTTTGTAGTCACGTTGTGCAAGTTGGAACCTGTGTTTTTCTGGATCAAACGCGCCAAATAAATGGACATTTTGGATATATATCGATGGAATAATCGAACAAAAGGACCATTTGTGATGTTTATGGGACATATTGGAGTACCAACAGAAGAAGCTCGTCAAAGGTAAGGCATGAATTATATCTTTATTTCTGCGTTTTGTGTCGCGCCGGGAGGTTTGAAATATGATGGTCTGTGTTTGTTTGCTTGGTTGCTATCCTCAGATAATAGCATTGTTTGCTTTCGCCGTAAAGCATTTTTGAAATCTGACACGTTGGCTGGATTCACAACAAGTGTAGCTTTAATTTGGTATGTTGAATGTGTGATTTCATGAAAGTTAAATTTTTATAGTAATATATTTGAATTTGGCTCTCTGCATTTTCACTGGATGTTGGCCAGGTGGGATGCTACCTTCCCACATATCCCAGAGAGGTTAAACCACTTGAGTGTTTCTTTAGCAGTATGCTTAGGGTCATTGTCCTACTGGAGGGTGAACCTCCATTCCAGTCTCAAATCTCTGGAAGACTGAAACAGATTTCCCTCAAGAATTTCCCTGTATTTAGCACCATCCATCATTCCTTAATGTGTGAAAGTTAAATATTTAAAAAAAATATCTTTTGAATTTCGCGCCCTGCACTTGAGCTGGATGTTGTCATAAGTGAACCGGTGTCGGGCTGCAGCCCAAACAGGTTAAATTCTGAACAGTTTCCCAGTCCCTGCCGATGAAAACATCCCCACAGCATGATGCTGCCTCCACCATGCTTCACTGTGGGGATGGGGTTCTCGGGGTGATGAGAGATGTTGGGTTTGCGCCTGACATAGCGTTTTCCTTGATGGTCAAAAAGGTCAAGTTTAGTCTCATCTGACCAGAGTACCTTCTTCCGTATGTTTGGTGAGTCTCCCACATGCCTTTTGGCGAACACCAAACATGTTGCTTATTTTTTTCTTAAAGCAATCATTTTTTTCTGGCCAGTCTTCCATAACGTCCAGCTCTGTGGAGTGTACGGCTTAAAGTGGTCCTATGTAAAGATACTCCAATCTCCCCTGTGGAACTTTGCAGCTCCTTCAGGGTTATCTTTGGTCTCTTTGTTGCCTCTCTAATGCCCTTCTTGCCTGGTCCGTGAGATTTGGTGGGCGGCACTCTCTTGGCAGGTTTGTTGTGGTGCCATATTCTTTCAATTTGTTTATAATGGATTTAATGGCACTCCGTGGGATGTTCAAAGTTTCTGATGCATTTTATAACCCAACCCTGATCTGTACTTCTCTACAACTTTGTCCTTGACCTGTTTTGAGAGCTCCCTGGTCTTCATAGTGTCGCTTGCTTGGTGGTGCCCCTTGCTTAGTGGTGTTGCAGACTCTGGGGCCTTTCAGAACAGGTGTGTATATACTGAGATCATGTGACAGATTGTGTGACACTTGGATTTCACACAGCTGGATTTTCTTTAACCTCTTGAAGCTAGAGAGCAGTATTTTTATGTTTGGAAAAATAACGTTCCCAATGTAAGCTGCCTATTTCTCAGGCCCAGATGCTAGAATATGCATACAATTGACAGATTAGGATAGAAAACACTCTAAAGTTTCCAAAACTGTCAAAATATTGTCTTTGAGTATAACAGAACTGATTTTGCAGGCAAAAACCTGAGGAAATCCAACCCGGAAGTGCCTTTAATTTTGAAAAATCCCTGTTCCATTGCTTGCCTTTCCTCCATTTAAAGGGATATCAACCAGATTCCAGATTTCCTATGTCTTCCACAGGGTGTGAACAGTCTTTAGACATAGTTTCAAGCTTTTATTCTGAAAAATTAGCGAGATTTATCAAATCACGTCAGTGGATAGCCAGATGTCCTTCGATTAGTTCATGCGAGCGAAAGTGGTAGCTCAACATTTTCTTTCTCTCTTGTATTGAATAGTTTACCGTCTGGTTGAAATATTATCGATTATTTATGTTAAAACCAACCTGAGGATTGATTATAAAAAACGTTTCACATGTTTCTACGAACTTTACGGATACTATTTGGAATTTTCGTCTGCCCTTCATGACCTGCCTGAGCCTGTGGAATACTGAACATAACGCGCCAAACAAATGGAGGTTTTTGGATATAAAAATAATCTTTATCGAACAAAAGGAACATTTATTGTGTAACTGGGAGTCTCGTGAGTGCAAACATCCGAAGATCATCAAAGGTAAGCGATTAATTGTATTGCTTTTCTGACTTTCGTGACCAATCTACATTGCTGCTAGGTGTTTGTAATGTTTTGTTTAGTGATCGATAAACTCACACAAACACTTGGATTGCTTTCGCTGTAAAGCATATTTTCAAAATCTGACACGACAGGTGGATTAACAACAAGCTAAGCTGTGTTTTGGTATATTGCACTTGTGATTTCATGAAATTAAATATTTTTTGTAATTTGTTTTGAATTTGGCGCTCTGCAATTCAGCGGATGTTTACGAAAATGATCCCGCTAAAGGGATCTGTTCGCCAAGAGGTTTCTTTAACTAATTATGTGACTTCTGAAGATAATTGGTTGCACCAGATCTTTTTTAGAAGCTTCATAGCAAGGGGGTGAATACATATGCATGCACCACTTCATTTTTTATATATTTAAAACAAATTGAGCAAGTTATTTTTTTCATTTCACTTCACCAATTTTGACTATTTTGTGTATGTCCATTGCATGAAATCCAAATAAAAATCCATTTAAATTACGGGTTGTAATAAAACATAATAGGAAAAACGTCAAGGGGGGTGAATACTTTTGCAAGGCACTGTATGAGGCTAACCATTAGACAGATTTTCTACATTATTTTTCTGAAATGAAATTGTTTAGTGCAAATCCAACCCTTGTAATTCTATGTTTGGTACTGTACCTGAAAGTAAGGCGTTGGCAATTTGTAGGCTAATTAAAAGGAAAATAATCTGGCGTGGGGAGTGTTGTAATTATATCTTGTTAATTTGCTGAGAATGATTTTAGAATCCCGAGACAAAATCAGAAGGTCAATGGCATGTAGGTGGATTCCAGAGATGTTGGTGTTGATTGTGGGTAAATAAATATTTGCACAACAATGTTTGCAAGTCAAAGCCACAATTTTCTTTTTCTCAAAGTACAAATTCATCTGCATGTAGGCCCAGGTATTTTACAGGAAATGAGCTGTAATCATAATTTCATGACACAAGTATAATGAAAGAGCCATAAGTTATAATATATGAGAATCATAATGTTAAGAGCCAATTGGTAGCATATTACATGGGAAATTAATGCTTTGTGTATAATTTACGATATTATAATGTGTGTTACTGGTGATTTACATTTTTTGGTGGGTAAAATTAGCAATTTAATTTACTCAACATGTTCACAAACTATGTTTAATGAATGGAAGAGTTTCAACCAAACAGCTGCTCATCACCTGATTGGTTAACGGCAGTGGTGGCCGCATGCAAGCAGAGCTGAACTTTTTATATTCCTCCGCAAGCAGGGTTCACGCCGCTCACCTTCCCACAATCCCCTGCACATTGCTCTGCATGCTTCCATGGAACATGAATGGGGGCAGCATTTTGTCTGGCGAATTCAGAAGTGGTAGAAACCCTATGTAAGGCAGAAAAGGAACCAGGTGCTACTAATGGAAAGTGATGACTTCTGTTGGCTGCTCCCTGTGGCAAGCTAAAGCTTTGCTAATTTTCCTCCATCTTGATTCAGCTCCGTGCACTGCTCGCTGTCTTTAAGATATTAAAAATTGGGTATAGACAGGTGTTAAGTAGAGAGCCAAGGCTTCAACAAACCACTGGTGGTCGTTATACAGTACACAAGAGATGGGCAGTTGGCAGAGTGACAGGGCCAGAAGGTGTCTTTCTTAACAATTCCTCCTCAACCTCAGTGCTGTTTTTGGACAATTCTTATCAGACATTTGTCACCTTGGTTTTCCTATTTAATTCTTCTCCCTAAGTGGTTTTAATGTCAGCGTCAACATCGGTCTCTCTGGCTGCTTAGCTGGATTCTGCTGGTGATTTGGAGTGACACATTTACCTGGTGCCTGTCACAGCAGCTAATAGACACACTCACAACACCCATCTCTGAACACCCATCTCAGTTCTCGTCAAGACTTACTGTACCTGATCCACCTTCCTGTGTCCCTATCTTGCCAGCTGCCTCCTTGCCAATAGAGAACGACTGGGAAAGCCGCATGAGGAGAGTGGCGGTTGGCTTTCACCTTTCACGTCACCTCAGTGACAGCTCTCATCATGCACTGCCAGGAGGTGAGGCTGTACCGGTCAAAGAGTTGACTTCCTATGGGAGTGGGGCGAGGAGGAGATATTTACTCCAAGTGCAGTGTGCTTTTCTTATGAGCTCAGTAAAGTAGACTGGAAAAGTTGTGCTTCTCTGAGTTAGTCATCATCTCTCTGCCCCTCAGCACTTCTGATCTTGGTCTCTGAACAATTATATAAAAAAGAACAAAGGGTTCACAGGGGGGATGGGGGATGGGGAGCCCATTTCAAACGAATCTATTCTGAGGAGCGCCCATGGTCAAATTCTAAATTGACTTTGTTTGCTTATGAAAATCTATTAATTCAACAGAATTAATTTCGTAATCAATAAAAGTAATTTGTATGTTACTAACATGCCTTTGTTGATATGTTCAGGTATATTTTTTTTGTCCAATTCAAAATCTTCAATTGTGTTTGTATTTGTCTGTTATGATTTAATACACTGCATTCGGAAAGTATTCAGGCCCCTTGAATTTTTCAAAATTTTGTTACGTTACAGCCTTATTCTAAAATGTATTAAATTGTTGTTTCCCTTCATCAATCTAGACACAATACCTCATAATGACAAAGCAAAACAGGTTTTTAGAATTTTTGCAAATGTATAAGAAAAAAAAAATTACATAATAAATGTATATAAATATTCAGACCCTTTACTCAGTACTTTGTTGAAGCACCTTTGGAAGCGATTACAGCCTTGAGTCTTCTTAGGTATGACGCTACAAGATTGGTAAACCTATATTTGGGGAGTTTCTCCCATTCTTCTCTGCAGATCCTCTCAAACTCTGTCAGGTTGGATGGGGAGCGTTGCTGCACCGTTATTTTCAGGTCTCTCCAGAGAAGTTCGATCGGGTTCATGTCCGGGATCTGGTTTGGCCACTCAAGGACATTCAGAGACTTGTCCCAAAGCCTCTCCTGCACTGTATTGGCTGTGTGCTTAGGGTCGTTGTCCTGTTGGACAGTAAATATTTGTCCCAGTCTGAGGCCCTGAGCACTCTGGAGCAGGTTTTCATCAAGGATCTCTCTGTACTTTAATCATTTCATATTTCCCTTGATCCTGATTAGTCTCCCAGTCCTTTCCACTGAAAAACATCCCCACAGCATGATGCTGCCACCATCATGCTTCACCGTAGGGATGGGGCCAGGTTTCCTCGAGACGTGACACTTGGCATTCAGGCCAAAGAGTTCAATCTTGGTTTCATCATACCAGATCATCTTTTTTCTCATGGTCTAAGAGTCCTTTAGGTGCCTTTTGGCAAACTCCAAGCGGGCTGTCATGTGCCTTTTACTGAGGAGTGGCTTCTGTCTGGCCACTCTACCATAAAGGCCTGATTGGTGAAGTACTTCAGAGATGGTTGTCCTTCTGGAGGGTTCTCCCATCTCCATAGAGGAACTGTGGAGCTCTGTCAGAGTGACCATCGGGTTCTTGGTCACCTCCCTGACCAAGGCCCTTTTCCGCCAATTGTTCAGTTTGGCCGGGCGGCCAACTCTAGGAAGAGTATTGGTGGTTCCAAACTTCTTCCATTTAAGAATGATGGAGGCCACTGTGCTCTTAGGGACCTTCAATGCTGCAGAATATTTTTTTCTACATTTCCCCAGATCTGTGCCTCTACAGAGTTCTACAGACAATTCATGTGACCTCATGTGAGACCTTCTATAGACAGGTGTGTGCCTTTCAAAATCATGTCCAATCAATTGAATTTACCACAGGTTGACTTCAATCAAGTTGCAGAAACATCTCAAGGATGATCAATGGAAACAGGATGCACCAGAGCTCAATTTCGAGTCTTATAGCAAAGGGACTGAATACTTATGTAAATAAGGTATTTCATTTTTTTATATTTAATACTGTAATGAAACAGCAGGGAGCAGGTCTCGAACCCTTGACCTTCTAGCCCCAGGTCCGGCGCGCTATCGACCTTGCCGCAAAAGCATGCTCGTGTGGCAGAGTCGATTTCCGTGCTTATAAACCCAGGGTTGTTACACTACTCCCTCCTTTCAAAGAGCGCACCCTCGCGCTAGCTTGCGACTCTACGTCTTACAGGAACGCGCTCACCGGCCAAGTACACGCACTGTCGTGGATGAAAGGTCCGATCACTTCTGACACCAATGTAATGAAACAGCAGGGAGCAGGTCTCGAACCCTTGACCTTCTAGCCCCAGGTCCGGCGCACTATCGACTGTGCCGCAAAAGCATGCTCGTGCGGCAGAGTCGATTTCCGTGCTTATAAACCCAGGGTCGTTACACTAAGAGGGGGGTTGGAGGGGGATGGAGCATTGGAAGTTAAGACCAGGTTTAGCCTTTGTTCCCTCTCTTATGTCTGGCCTTCACAAGAGAAGGTTACGGTTGGCTTGTGGTTATCTTTCACTTATTTGGCGTGGGTTACGGCCAAAAAGTAGCCTGTGTAAAGTTTGTTTAACCTGTTGGGGATGGGGGCGCTGTTTAGACTATTTATGCTAATGTGGCTAATTTTTTAAACGGCTTCCCACAAAATCCTTGATCGTACAATATGCATATTATTATTATTATTGGATAGAAAACAGTCTATAGTTTCTATAGGAGTTGAAATTTTGTCTCTAAGTGGAACAGAGCCCATTCTACAGCAATTTCCCTGACATGGAGTCAGATTTGAGAAATGTTGGCCACTCTTCTGAAGTCATTTAAAAGGGCACTGTCGTTGCTATGACTATACGGACACTTCTTACGTCTTCCCCTGGATGCCTTTACGTGATGACGATTCCAACGGTGTCGATTGCGCGTTCACAGGCCCTACAAATCAAAAAACTCTGAAGCTAGTCATTCTTTGGGAGCTGCGTCATGAGCCTAGAGGACCCCGGCGCGCACCTGTTCCAAGCGTTAGTTTAGCCTGTTATATTTCTCCGGTCATCTTTTCACTCGTTATAGGAGTTAAAAACATCATAAGGTAGTTAATTTAAAGCGTTTTATAGCAATTTATATCCGTTTAGTGCGATTTTGGGACATTTATTTTTGCAACGATGTGAAAAGTTGGGCACGCTTTTCAGTTCATCCCGAACGCAGTTGACATTTCCACATGGCAAGAGGACAGCTTTCCACCAAAAGACGATTTCTCCCAAGAAAGGATCCTTTGCCCAAGATACTGATGGAAGAACAGCTCAAGGTAGGACATTTTTATTATGATAAATCGTGTTTCTGTCGAAACATTTTAGTGGCTTAGAACGCCATGTTTTATGACGTAGCTTCGCTAGGCGCAAACTGTATTGAAAAGTAAGGATAAATAAAAAAATGTAATAACGCAATTGTATTAAGAATTAAATTGTCTATCAATCCCTGTCCACCCTATATTTTTTAGTCACGTTTATGAGTATTTATGTATAAGAGTAGATCACTGTCTAAGTGGCGCAAGGACATTTTCTTTACCAGCTTGTCTACATTTCACATTGTCTAACCATGATTTTGGTGGCTAAATATAAACATTTGCGATCAAACTCTATATGGAATGTGTAATATGATGTTACAGGAGTGTCATCGGAAGAATTCTGAGAAGGTTAGTGAAAAAATTAATATCTTTTGGCGATGTTGACTTTTATCGCTCACTTTGGCTAGAATCAATGCTGGGCTGCTAATTGCTATGTGCTAAGCTAATATAACGATTTATTGTGTTTTCGCTGTAAGACACTTAGAAAATCTGAAATATTGTCTGTATTCACAGGATCTGTGTCTTTCGATTCGTGTATGCTGTGTATTTTTACGAAATGTTTGATGATTAGTAGTTAGGTAAACACGTTGCTCATTGTAATTATTCTAGTCCATTTGTGATGGTGGGTGCAATTGTAAACTATGCCATCTACCTGAAATATGCACTTTTTTCTAACAAAACCTATCCCATACCATAAATATGTTATCAGACTGTCATCTAATGAGTTTTTTTGTTGGTTAGGGGCTATAAATATCTTAGTTTAGCCGAATTGGTGATGGCTACTGGTGTTGGTGGACAAATAAAAGATGGTGGAATATGCTAATGTGTTTTTAGGTAATAGATGTACATCTTTACATATTGTGTCTTCCCTGTAAAACATTTTAAAAATCGGAAATGTTGACTGGATTCACAAGATCTGTGTCTTTCATTAGCTGTATTGGACTTTAATGTGTGAAAGTTAAATATTTTAAAAATATATTTTTTTTGAATTTCGCGGCACTGGTTTTTCAGTGGGGGGGGGGGGGGGGTGCCGCTAGCGCCACGCTGATCCTAGACAGGTTAACAAACCGTCAATTTGTATACTCAACCCTCTGCCTGGACAATTGTTCCTTTATGATCTATTCAGGTCATTACATTGGTGTCAGAAGTAAAAACGTTGATAAAAGTTAGCCAGCTAGCTAGCTGAGTTCTGTGGCTAGCTACCGTAGGTCAGAACGGGGTTGAAAATGCTTCGAGGGAATCAGAAAGTGAAGGTGGAGTTAGGGGCCGATTATGGCCAAGGAGGTGCGTGTGCATGGACGTCGGAGGATCTGGCTGAGGAGATCGCAGGGGCGTCGGAGCCCAGAGGCCGCTTGAGGGAGGACGTTAGAGTGATGGCTGCTGAAGCGGGCATGAGTGCTTCGTCGACTGTGCTTCGCGCGGATTCTGGTGGGCGGACCGAAGGGGTGACGTCGACGCGGCGGGACGAGGAATCTGGGGCTCAGGATGTAAACAAACATGGCGGCGCCCAGTTCCCGGCTGCGTCCGTATCTGTTAAGACCCAGAAGTATTCCGGTAAGGCGGATTGGGAAGCTTTTCATGCTCAGTTTGAACTGTTAGCTCATTTTAGGGGGTGGTCGAATGAAGATAGGGCACTGCAGTTGGCTTTATGCCTCAAGGATGATGCTCTGGCCTGTTTGATATTGATTTGCCCCGAGGACAGGCGTGATTAGGGTGCTTTAGTGGGAGCACAGAGGAGGCGCTATGGACATTGTGTACAGTCCGGGCTACTGCGTTCCGAACTGAGTAATAGACGCAGACAGCCTGGAGAGCCTCTACGGGTGCTAGCCAATGACATTGAGAGCCTCTCTTGGCGGGCATATGCTAACATGCCCCCCTCCGTGCAGAGCGAGCAAGCACGGGACCAGTTCATACAGGCGCTCTCTCCTACGAAGCTGCGCACACAGACCCAGCTGGCTCATCCTGAGTCATTGCAGATAGCCTTGGAGATGGCTTTGGAGAGGGAGCTGGTGTGGGCTGGGGCTTTATTGGGGGTGCAGGGAGACAGATCCTCTGTGCGAGCTGGAAAAGCCTGCATGGGTGGCTGAAATGACAGAACTCATTCGTGCTGTGTCGCTACAGGCGGCACGAAACACACACCCTGGTCCCAGGGTCTGCTGGGGTTGTGGCCAGCCAGGCCATCTGTGCCGGGATTGCCCCATGTCCCCCAGAGCTCAGGGAAACGGCTCGGGGTCCGCATAGACCGGGTAGTGCGGACCCCTGGTTTTCTATCCCAACCACCATCTTCTTCAGGAGGAGCCCACCGGCACAGACGGGGAAGTAAGGCTCCACTTCCCCCAGAAGCAGACGAGGGCAAGCGGATGGAGCCTGTTGTTGTGGTGGGTCGGACCTGTGTTGGGGACTTTTGTCATGTCCCTGTCACTGTGGAGGGGGTGCCCTGCTCCGCCCTGGTGGACACTGGGTCCACAGTAGCCCTGGTGAGGCCAGATATTGTGCCAGGTTGGACTCAGTGTGAGCCTACAACTGTGCAGCTCCGCACAGTCACAGGTGAGCTGGCACCCATGAAAGGGAAGGGAATAATGACTTTGACAGTAGGGGGCAGGTCTGTGCGTCATCTTGTGTGGGTGGCGGCTGTGCAGGACCCTTGTATCCTGGGGTTGGACTTTCTTACGAGCACAGGCTGCTAGTTAGACCTAAATAGGGGCACACTGAGCTTCCAGGGAGGGCCGGAAGTCACCATGGCCCCCCCTAATGTCACATTCACTCAACCCAATAAACCCTTTACTCCAACAGTTAAAGCAGCAGAGACTCATGGCTTCCCCCCCCTCCCCCACATCTGTGTGTGACTTTCCCCCAGCCCCCCTGTCACCTACGGCGGTGTGTTACATTCCCCCAGCTACCTCCATGACACAGCCCTCTGTGAGCCCGGGCCACGCCCCCCCAGCCCAGCTACCCCAGATGGGAGAGGAGAGGACACTGTCTGCAGTGAGGGAGATATAGGGGAGGAACTGTGTTGGTCTTGACCCCGAGCAGCAGGAACGGTTGTGTCAGTTGCTGTTTGAATTCAGAGACAGCTTTCCGCTGAGTGAGGAAGAGGTGGGTCAGACTCATCTGGTGCAGCATGAGATCAACACAGGTGATGCTCGACCCATCAAGATGCGTCCCCGCCGTATCCCGCTGGCACGCCAGGAGGCGGCAGACAAGGCTGTGTTGGAGATGCAGCGGGCAGACTTCATTGAGCCCTCAGACAGCCCCTGGGCGGCGCCAGTCGTCATGGTTCCGAAAAAGGGGGGCAAGCTGAGGTTCTGTGCGGGTCGCTACAATACATTTGCAAAAACTTCTAAAAACCTGTTTTTGTTTGTCATGGGGTATTGTGTGTAGATTTATGAGGAAAAAATATATTTAATCTATTTTAGAATTAGACTGTAACATAACAAACTGTGGAAAAAGTCAAGGGGTCTGAATACTTTCTGACTGCGCTGTATTGACAGCATCAAATTCAAGTTTAGGGCTTCACTGACAAGGTATCTCTTTATTATGAAATGTGTGCTGAGCTAATATACCTGGTTTCCATCTTTAGTTGGAACAATGATTAGGAATGTCACATCCCGATCTGTTTCCCCTGTCTTGTGATTGTCTCCACCCCCTCCAGGTGTCGCTTATGATCCCTGATGCATATATCCCTGTGTTTCCTGTCTCTCTGTGCCAGTTCGTCTTGTATGTTTTTCAAGTTAATCAGCTTTTTTCCCGTACTCCTGCTTCTATTCTCTTTTGCTAGTCCTCCCGGTTTTTGACCGTTGCCTTTTTTCTGGACTCCGTACCCACCTGCCTGACCATTCTGCCTGCTCTGACCTCGAGCCTGCCATTCTGTACCTCCTGGACTCTGACCTGGTTTTGACCTTTTGCCTGTTCACGACCATTCTCTTGTCTACCCCTTTTGGATTGTTTAATAAATATCAAGACCCAAACTATCGGCCTCCCGTGTCTGCATCTGGGTCTCGCCTTGTGCCCTTATAAGGAGCTTATCCAAAACATATCTTCATTGGCCTTTACAGCTTTATGCTCATTATGTATGTAACGATCGTCGTCGGGAAAAGGAGAAGAGGACCAAGGTGCAGCGTGGTAAGTGTTCATATTACTTTTAATAAAATACAAAACACTTGACAAAACAACAAAAACGACAAACGAACAGTTCTGTAAGGTGACGAAACACAAAACAGAAAACAACTACCCACAAACACAGGTGGGAACAGGCTACCTAAGTATGGTTCTCAATCAGAGACAACGATATACAGTTGCCTCTGATTGGGAACCATACCAGGCCAAACACATGATATACAAAACAAGGACAACATAGAACACCAGACATAGAATGCCCACCCAAACTCACGCCCTGACCAACCAAAATAGAGACATAAAAAGGATCTCTAAGGTCAGGGTGTGACAATGTAATGCTCAGATATAACCTATTAGATCAATAACTCAATAATACTCTCAATAACCATTCCATTCAGAGTGAGACATCTATGAAAACAAATATTCAGTCATATCTCTGAAGCAATTCACAGTTACTTCTGTCTTTGGATGTTTTGATCCAAAATGTGTTTTCTTTTTGCCTTGATATTCCTTGCCTGGGTTTTTTTTACCTCTAGCTGAAGGATTGAAAGGTTGGAGTGGCCCCAGTCAAATAGATTTATGTTCTTGACTAGAATGTTTTATTGAGCTGTGTTTTTTGCCTGCTGTGCTGTCAATAATCTGAACTTTTGAAGACTGCCCTTGATTTCCTCACTCCAGTGACTTTGCTTTGACCTATTATTAAGAGGTGTGTGTGTGTGTGTGTGTGTGTGTGTGTGTGTGTGTGTGTGTGTGTGTGTGTGTGTGTGTGTGTGTGTGTGTGTGTGTGTGTGTGTGTGTGTGTGTGTGTGTGCGTGCGTGCGTGCGTGCGTGCGTGCGTGCGTGCGTGCGTGCGTGCGTGCGTGCGTGCGTGCGTGCGTGCGTGTTTGTTTACTTTCCAACTCTCTTTGTGACATGTACCTTTCAGCTTGTGCAGTTTTAAATACTGTATTTGATTGTACATGGAATGGTAATAGCAGCACTTATGAATCCCCATTGGTAATTACATAGTTGAAACCCCATTAATGACATTTTTAAAAGCAAATGTATTCCACTAGCAACATTTATGCTATGCTTTATGTTTAATCTCAAAATCAACTCTAGACACATTTCTTTAAACTCCTTCTCTTATTATCTTTAACGTCTCTCTCTTTATATTTTACTTTCCCCACCTCTTAGACCCATAGATCCAATACATTCAAACAGCTCGCCATTTCAAGAGTTTGCTCTTCAACATTCATTCAACATTTACAGTAAGTGCAGCAACAGTTTCATATCTACTGTAGTGTTATTAAAAGGGACATTCTATACATGTTTTCTGACTTGCCTTTAATGCATTTTCCTCCTTCTGTCCCGCTCCTTAAGTGTGTCCATATGTACTCACCAATCAGCATGCATACCATATCCTGGTTAGTGCCTCTTAATTCCAGCAAACATGGTGTCAAAAATGTAGCCGTTTGGCTAACCTATGTTACACCCCATGTATCTGTTCATGCTTGAAACTGATGTTGAAACCTGAATTAGTCAGTAGTACATTCAACCAAACCAAACACACCCAAACAACAACATTTATTTCATAATCAGTAGAAGGAAGAAGTGCATAACATTTTCCAAAACCTAAATGCACGTTGTTCTAATTGTGGCAGGTTGTATGAACACTTCCCTTGTAATTCATGGTCTTTCAACGTCACATTTCAATCGGCCTTGTAAACAAAATAAAGACTTTAGTTTGATTCCATTCTATAGCTACAGCTTGCCTTCCCCCTCATAAGCCCCATCTATATCTAGTGCTAACATGCGTCCTTTGTCGTGATCTTGTCCACATTCTGATTGTGACTTTTCTACAGAAATGTTTGTTGATCGACAAGGAATGCTATCAACCGGTTGGTCACCACTGCTATATCAGATTTTCACGCAGCTCCAGCCATTTTGTTAATGGGTTTTGTATAGGAGAGTTGTTCTGGCACAAGTAAATCTTCTCACACCAGACTTTATTATATACATGTTCTCCACAGCACTGGGTGGTAAAAGATAGAACAGGAGGGTCAGTGACAAAGTGACAAAATGCCAATAGATCACCTGCACTATCTTAAGGTGCTTTGTAGAAGGAGGGGACAGGCTGTTGTTACTGAAACACCTGGGTCAATGGTGTCAGCAAAAGAAAGAGAGACAGACAGATAGACAAAGGTGGTAGATACATATTGTATGTCTCAAAAGTAATGTTTTTCTCAACAAACAACAGAACAAACTGTCAATAGTAAGAGCAGAGAGAGTAGATACTTATCTGCTAAGTGCATCAGAGTATATTAGGTCTGTTTTTGTGAATACTGAGGTGGACATGACATGAGACTCCATGTTTTCTTTCCATTTGGCGGTCTGGCAAATCAACAGATTCTGATTGAACAAAAACTCTAGTAGAGCTTCACCACTACGAGAGAAGAAACATCTTGTCACGACTTCCACCGAAGGTGGTTCCTCTCCTTGTTCGGTGTTGCTCGACGGTCGGCCTCGGCGGTCGGCGTCGCCGGCCTACTAGCCATCACCGATCCATTTTTTTTTTCGGGTTGTTTTGTCTTTGGTTCATTCACATCTGGTTTTCATTTGCTTTCATTTCTGTGTGTGTATTTACCGCTTAGGTTTGTGCGTGATTATTTTCATGTTGTTCGTTGAGGTTGTCCTCAGTTTATTCACGTGTGTGGCGTGTTATAGGATAAGTAAGGAGCGTTGTTCTTCTCCTTCCGTGAGTGACTGTGTGTTCCTATGTCTTGGGCGTTTATTGGTACCTGAACCGTTTTTGGACTTGCCTATTAAAGACGCTAATTTGACATCTCTGCTCTCCTGCGCTTGACTCCTAACTACCTTCAGCACAGAGTTGCAACACATCTAAAGTGTCTTCAAATAAAATGAAGGTGGCATCAGAAGCAATGGCTAAAGTACCAGCCTCTATTGGAGGAGGAGAGTGGCTTTGGGTTCACCTAATGTTGTTCCAGCTGAAAATACAGCCAGTGCCTGAAACAAAACAAATCAGTTTGAAACAGAGCTTTTCTATTGAGCCAGGTGGGAAACTCACTCTGAAATATTTACAGCTATCCTCCTGAAGTTAGCGGAAACAACCAATGTGACGTCGGCCAGACTAAGACAAAGCTTGACTCTGGGTAATACATTTTAGGTGGTAAGAAATCAAAAACATTTGTCAACATCAACAGCTGTGATGGCAGTAAAACTAGGCTACCCACGACATGCAGTGTTGACTTATGAGGAGCTCTGCAACACACAGGCCTCTTTTAAATGTTGAGGCAGATTTTCCAAGTCCTTTTTGAATTCAGAGCAAATTTAGAGTGATTATACCTTACAAAAGCCAAATCGTGTTAAGTTTCTAAAATATGGAGGCGGAGGGTGCTGTCCATGGTGCTGGACACTTGTTCTTGAGTGTTTTGAAACTGTGCTGTTGTGAATGTTTTCATGTCTGTGCATATAATAGATATTTTATTGACAGTTGATTTACCACAATTATCACAATTCACAACCTAGGTCAAGAAAATAATAAACTGTGAATTGCTCGGTATATAGTAATTTTTATTGAAACACTGGACATTTTTTCTAACCATAGCTTAGAGTATAATATCATATAAGTTATGTTAAATTTACCTCACTGAACAGAGAATATATTGTTGAGGGTTTATTAAGTTGCAGAAGCCATAAGAGTAGACCATTTGCCACAGCTTTAACCCACCCCAATTACCCACTAGCTTATCAGACAGGTCTAGCATTGAACAAAAGTAGCATCAATGTGATCCGATGAACAAGGGTTTGCTCAAACGATCTGAATCCTAATTAGGTTTTGTTGAACAAGGTAAAGCTTACATGAAGCCGAAGTGATCAAGATTAATCAAAGACTGCTGCTGCCAAAGATGGTGGTGTTTGGGCTTTTTTAATCCAATGTTAAGTAATTTCCACACACTCAAGCATGTGGGAGAGCTAATAAGATAGTATGCTCAATGTGCTAGCTTTCTAATGTGTAAGATGCCCTGGGGAGTGGTACAAGCTTTTACATAAATGTATTTATTAGAAAAACAGGTTTAGGAGAAGCTTTTCAGGCTTGTACGATGCCATTGCCTGATGCCCTCAAATAAATGTGTATTTGTCATATTAGCCGAATACCACAGGTGTAGACCGTACCGTGAAATACTTACTTAGACCTTAACCAACAATGCAGTTACAAGAAGATAGAGTGGAAAAAGTATTTACTAAATTAACTAAAGTTAAAAAGAACATATATATTTAAAGTAACACAATAAAATAACACTAATGAGGCTATCTACAAGGAGTACTGGTACCGAGTCAATATGCGGGGGTACAGGTTAGTCAAGGTAGTTTGTAGGAAGGGGTAAAGTGACTATGCATAGATGGTAAACAGCGAGTAGCATCAGTGTAAAAACAAAGGGGGAGGGGCTGTCAATGCAAATAGTCTGGGTGGACATTTGATTAATTGTTCAACAATCTTATTGCTTGAGGGTAGAAGCTGTTAAGGATCCTTTTGGACCTAGAGTTGGCGCTGCGATACCGCTTACCGTATGGTAACAGAGAGAACAGTCTATGACTTGGGTGACTGGGGTCTTTGACAATATTTTGGGCCTTCCTCTGACACCTAGTATATACATAGGTCCTGGATGGCAGGCAGCTTGGCCCCAGTGATGTACTGGTGTGTACGCACTACCCTCTGTAGCGCCGTATGGTCGAATGCAAAGCAGTTGCCATACCAAGCGGTTATGTAACCGGTCAGGATGCTCTCAATGGTGCAGCTGTATAACTTTGTGAGGATTCGGGGACCCATACCAAATCTTTTCAGTCTCCTGAGGGGGAAAAGGCATTGTTGTGCCCTCTTCACGACTTTCTTGGTGTGTTTGGACCATGATAGTTTGTTGGTGATGTGGACACCAAGAAAGTTGAAACTCAACCCGCTCCACTACAGCCTAGTCGATATGATCACATTGTGGGATAGGTTGTTGTCCTGGCACACTGCCAGGTCTCTAACCTCCTCCTTATTGGCTGTCTCGTTGTTGGTGATCAGGCCTACCGCCGTTGTGTCATCAGCAAACTTAATAATGGTGTTGGAGTCATGCTTGGCCACGCAGTCATGGGTGAACAGAGAGTAGAGGAGGAGACTAAGCACGCACCCCTGAGGGGCCCCCTGTGTTGAGGATCAGCTTGGCAGATGTGTTGTTGTCTACCCTTACCACCTGGGGCGGCCCGTCAGGAAGTCCAGGATCCAGTTGCAGAGGGAGGTGTTTAGTCCCAAGGTCCTTAGCTTAGAGATGAGCTTTGTCAGCACTATGGTGTTGAACGCTGAGTTGTAGTCAATGAACAGCATTCTCACATAGGTGTTCCTTTTGTCCAGGTGGGAAAGGGCAGTGTGGAGTGGGACTAAGATTGTGTGATCTGTTAGGCCGGTATGCAAATTGGAGTGGGTCTAGGGTTTCCAGGATGATGATGTTGATGTTAGCCATGACCAGCTTTTCAAAGTACTTCATGGCTATCGACGTGATTGCTACTAGGGGGTAGTCATTTAGGCAGGTTACCTTCGTTTTATTTGGCCACAGGGTCTATTACAGACTCGGTCACACTCTCACGCTCTCTCTTTCTTGCTGTTTCTCTCTCTCTCTCTCTCTCTCTCTCTCTCTCTCTCTCTCTCTCACACACACACACAGACACACACAGACACACACACACACACACACACAGACACACAGACACGAGAGAGAGAGACACACATGCTCATATTGCACATAGCATGCTTGTACACTATTTCCACCTTCATGCTAAATAAAGATTTTTTAAATTATAGATGTGCTGCCTGGGCAATCATCCATTATCCTCTGCATTGTCAAGAAATTTGGAGGGACTATATATCGCAGTCAGGAGATCTCTTTTTTTGGGGCAAAAATTGAGACCCGAGTTATGCATGTGTAAATGTAAAATAATTCCCTTTTAATTCTTTCTATTCGTATTCTGTCCTTAAACTTAAGTATGAGAATATGCTATTTACCTGCTATTTGTTTGAGGTGGAGCTCGAATAAATTAAGGTATGGCAAAGGTGTGTCTACAGATCCGCTGTAATCTGTCATTTATTTAATTCCCTAATAATTCCAACACCTTTACACACGAGGAAACGATGAACAAGGTCTAGCAAACCTACCGGTTCTAAGTGGAAAGAGCATCTACTTAGTTTTTTTTCTAAAATAAATAACAGTTCTCCATGAACTGTAATTTACATCTTGATAAGATCTATTGATAACATTTCGGTAAATGAGTAATCAATTTGAAGAAGGGGATTGTAAAGACACAATAGCAATTATTTTTTATAATTTTTCCATATAATCCCTGGAGACAAAGGTGAAACCAGCCATATGGAAACAGGCTCTGTTCCCTGATGGCGACAATGTTGCAGTAGAGGGAAAGCATCCTCATGGGGGGACCTCTACATTTTTTAGTTAACCTGTTGGGGATGGGGGCGCTGTTTAGACTACTTATGCTAATTTGGCTAATTTTTTAAACGGCTTCCCACAAAATCCTTGATCGTACAATATGCATATTATTATTATTATTGGATAGAAAACAGTCTATAGTTTCTATAGGAGTTGAAATTTTGTCTCTAAGTGGAACAGAGCCCATTCTACAGCAATTTCCCTGACATGGAGTCAGATTTGAGAAATGTTGGCCACTCTTCTGAAGTCATTTAAAAGGGCACTGTCGTTGCTATGACTATACGGACACTTCTTACGTCTTCCCCTGGATGCCTTTACGTGATGACGATTCCAACGGGGTCGATTGCTCGTTCACAGGCCCTACAAATGAAAAAACCCTGAAGCTAGTCATTCTTTTGGAGCTGCGTAACGCGCGTGCTGGACACCGACCCGCTCCTGTTCCAAGCGTTAGTTTAGCCTGTTATATTTCTCCGGTCATCTTTTCACTCGTTATAGGAGTTAAAAACATCATAAGGTAGTTAATTTAAAGCGTTTTATAGCAATTTATATCCGTTTAGTGCGATTTTGGGACATTTATTTTTGCAACGATGTGAAAACTTGGGCACGCTTTTCAGTTCATCCCGAACGCAGTTGACATTTCCACATGGCAAGAGGACAGCTTTCCACCAAAAGACGATTTCTCCCAAGAAAGGATCCTTTGCCCAAGATACTGATGGAAGAACAGCTCAAGGTAGGACATTTTTATTATGATAAATCGTGTTTCTGTCGAAACATTTTAGTGGCTTAGGACGCCATGTTTTATGACGTAGCTTCGCTTGGCGCAAACTGTATTGAAAAGTAAGGATAAATTAAAAAATGTAATAACGCAATTGTATTAAGAATTAAATTGTCTATCAATCCCTGTCCACCCTGTATTTTTTAGTCACGTTTATGAGTATTTATGTATAAGAGTAGATCACTGTCTAAGTGGCGCAAGGACATTTTCTTTACCAGCTTGTCTACATTTCACATTGTCTAACCATGATTTTGGTGGCTAAATATAAACATTTTCGATCAAACTGTATATGCATGTTGTAATGTGATGTTACAGGAGTGTCATCGGAAGAATTCTGAGAAGGTTAGTGAAAAAATTAATATCTTTTGGCGATGTTGACTTTTATCGCTCACTTTGGCTAGAATCAATGCTGGGCTGCTAATTGCTATGTGCTAAGCTAATATAACGATTTATTGTGTTTTCGCTGTAAGACACTTAGAAAATCTGAAATATTGTCTGTATTCACAGGATCTGTGTCTTTCGATTCGTGTATGCTGTGTATTTTTACGAAATGTTTGATGATTAGTAGTTAGGTAAACACGTTGCTCATTGTAATTATTCTAGTCCATTTGTGATGGTGGGTGCAATTGTAAACTATGAAGTCTACCTGAAATATGCACTTTTTTCTAACAAAACCTATCCCATACCATAAATATGTTATCAGACTGTCATCTAATGAGTTTTTTTGTTGGTTAGGGGCTATAAATATCTTAGTTTAGCCGAATTGGTGATGGCTACTGGTGTTGGTGGACAAATAAAAGATGGTGGATTATGCTAATGTGTTTTTAGGTAATAGATGTACATCTTTACATATTGTGTCTTCCCTGTAAAACATTTTAAAAATCGGAAATGTTGACTGGATTCACAAGATCTGTGTCTTTCATTAGCTGTATTGGACTTTAATGTGTGAAAGTTAAATATTTTAAAAAAATATTTTTTGGGAATTTCGCGGCACTGGTTTTTCAGTGGGGGGGGGGGGGGGTGTGCCGCTAGCGCCACGCTGATCCTAGACAGGTTAACCTTTATTTAACGAGGCAAGTCAGTTATGAACAAATTCTTGCTTACAATGACGGCCTAGGAACAGTGGGTTAACTTCTACTTCCTCCCAATCCCGGGTCCAGGAGCACCCCCATCAGTAAAAAAGCTGACTAGCATAGCCTAGCATAGCGTCACAAGTAAATACTAGCATCTAAATATCATTAAATCACAAGTCCAAGACACCAGATGAAAGATACACATCTTGTGAATCCAGCCATTATTTCAGATTTTTAAAATGTTTTACAGGGAAGACACAATATGTAAATCTATTAGCTAACCACGATAGCAAAATACACCACTTTTTTCCCCCACCATTTTTTTCCTGCATAGGTAGCTATCACAATTTCGACCAAATAAAGATATAAATAGCCACTAACCAAGAAACAACTTCATCAGATGACAGTCTGATAACATATTTATTGTATAGTATATGTTTTGTTAGAAAAATGTGCATATTTCAGGTATAAATCATAGTTTACCATTGCAGCCACCATCACAACTCTCACCAAAGCAACTAGAATAACTACAGAGACCATCGTGTATTACCTAATTACTCATCATAAAACATTTCTTAAAAATACACAGCGTACAGCAAATGAAAGACAAACATCTTGTGAATCCAGCCAATATTTCAGATTTTCTAAGTGTTTTACAGCGAAAACACAATATAGCATTATATTAGCTTACCACAATAGCCAGAAACACAAACCATTTACCAGCAGCAAAGGTTAGCGATCGTAACAAACAGGCAAAAGATATATAATTTTTGACTAACCTTGATATTCTTTATCAGATGACAGTCCTGTAACATCATATTACACAATGCATATAGGGTTTGTTCGAAAATGTGCATATTTAGCGGCACAAATCGTGGTTATACAATGTGATTAGTGGCCAAACTTCAAGCAATCTGTCCGGCGCCATCTTGGAGAGGCACCTATTCTAATCAATAAGTAATCCTAAACTTGACAAAAAAAATACAGGTTGGACAGCAAATGAAAGATACATTAGTTCTTAATGCAACCGCTGTGTTAGATTTTTAAAATTAACGTTACTACGCATACAGCGTGCGCTAAAGCGAGACTGCACCGAAATTCATGGCGGAATTATTATTTGACATTTGTCAACATAAATACGAATTAACAGCATAAAGACTGCTTACTATTTGCTGAGCTTCCATCAGAATCTTGGGCAAGGTGTCCTTTCTCCAGAACAATCGTCTTTTGGTTGAAAGATGTATTCTTCTACTGTAGAAATAGCAGCTAACGCTAGCCATCCACCTGAGAGGTGTCCAACTCGCGATGGCGCAAGACAAAGAAATTCCAGAAAATCGCAATAAACTGATATAAACTGCTATAAGTCGGTTTAAATTAACTACCTTATGAAGTTTTTAAGACAAAAATCGAATTAAATCAGAGCCGGAGATATAGAACTGCTAAAACGAAAGCTTTTCAGGACGACATTGTGATGTCCCTCTTGCGCCAGGCGCCCCGTTGAAAAGAACGGTGCTTCCGTTCCATGAGCCTTTATAGTGCCCTAGATGGTGCAATCCACTCCATTCAAATTCTCACCGCTTACTGACATCTAGAGGAAGGCGTATGCAGTGCATGTAGCCCCATAGCTTACATGGGGACTTATAAACTGACCCTATAACAGGGACCTCGATTTCAGAAATCTCACTTCCTGACAGGAAATGTGCTGCAGAATGAGTTCTGTTTCACTCAGAGAAATAATTCAAACGGTTTTAGAAACTAGAGTGTTTTCTATCCCATAGTAATAATAATATGCATATTGTACTAGCAATAATTGAGTAAGAGGCAGTTTAATTTGGGAACGAATTTTTACAAAGTCGAAATGGCGCCCCCCTATTGACAAAAGGTTAACTGCCTTGTCCAGGGACAGAATGACAGATTTTTTACCTTGACAGCTCGGGAATTTGTTCTAGCAACCTTTCGGTTACTGGCCCCCCAATGCTCTAACCACTAGGTTACCATCCACCACCATGTCCTCGATCTGCTGGACATGGCCTCGATCTGCTGGACTCCCCAGTCCTTCTTTTCACGCCAGCGTGTGGCATGACATGCAGCATGAACTGTATCCTTTCACTAGTGGTCATAGTCCAGGACAATTGCACCTATCCGTCTCGAAGGACCATGAAAAAGAGCATCAGCATGTTGTGGTCTCTGATAAAGGTGCCGGTTTAGATATATGTGCATCTGTCCCGGTGTCTCCCGGTAAGAGGATGGAAATGACCAGTAGGAAACAGGGATACAATTCAAACTTTATTTCCATTCACCACACACACACACACACACACACACACACACACACACACACACACACACACACACACACACACACACACACACACACACACACACACACACACACACACACACACACACACACACACACACACACAATTTGGATGAATTGCGTGCCCATAGTGAACTGCCTCCTACTCTGTCCCAGATGCTAATATATGCATATTATTATTACTATTGGATATAAAACACTCTGAAGTTTCTAAAACTGTTTGAATGATGTCTGTGAGTATAACAGAACTCATATGGCAGGCAAAAACCTGAGCAAAAATCCAAACAGGAAGTGAGAATTCTGAGACTGGTCAACGTTCAACCCATCGCCTATTCAATTCCCTGTAAGATATGGATCTGTTTGCACTTCCTACGCCTTCCACTAGATGTCAACAGTCTGTAGAACGTGGAATGAAGCTTATGCTGTGTTGTGGGGCCTGCATTGGTGTTGGGTGTTGTTATTTTTTAAACAAATGTTGTTATTTTTGAGCGCCGTCTCAGATTATTGCATGGTGTGCCTTTCACGTAAAGTTTTTTTAAAATCTGACACAGCGGTTGCATTAAGAACAAGTGTATCTTTAATTCTATGTAAAACATGTATCTTTCATCAAAGTTTATGATGAGTATTTCTGTTATTTGACGTGGCTCTCTGCAATTTCTCCGAATATTTTGGAGGCATTTCTCAACATGGCGCCAATGTAAACCGAGATTTGTGGATATATATATGCACATTATCGAACAAAACATAAATGTATTGTGTAACATGCTGTCCTATGAGTGTCTTCTGATGAAGATCATCAAAGGTTAGTGATTAATTTTATCTCTATTTCTGCTTTTTGTGACTCCTATCTTTTGCTGGGAAAATGGCTGTGTTTTTCGGTGGCTATGTACTGAGCTAACATAATCGTTTGGTGTGCTTTCGCCGTAAATCCTCTTTGAAATCAGACATGTTGGCTGGATTCACAACATTTTTTTTTTTTTTTTTTTTTTTTTCACCTTTATTTAACCAGGTAGGCAAATTGAGAACGCGTTCTCATTTACAATTGCGACCTGGCCAAGATAAAGCAAAGCAGTTCGACACATACAACACATAGTTACACATGGAGTAAAACAAACATACAGTCAATAATACAGTGAAAAATAAGTCTATATACAATGTGAGCAAGTGAGGTGAGATAAGGGAGGTGAAGGCAAATAAAATTTATATATATAAATAAAAATATTTTAAAAAGGCCATGGTGGCGAAGTAAATACAATATAGCAAGTAAAAAAAAACACTGGAATGGTTGGTTTGCAGTGGAAGAAGGTGTAAAGTAGAGATAGAAATAATGGGGTGCAAAGGAGCAAAATAAATAAATACAGTAGGTAAAGAGGTAGTTGTTTGGGCTAAATTATAGATGGGCTATGTACAGGTGTAGCTTTAATTTGTATGTCTTTCATGTGTGATTTCATGAAAGAGATTTTTATAGTAATATATTTGAATTTGGCGCGCTACATTTTTTCTGGCTTTTGGCCAAGTGGGACGCTACCGTCCCACATATCCCAGAGAAGTTAAGGAGAGAGTTTTTTTTTTACACATTTTCTAAAAAAGTTTGTTCTACTTTGATATTTTACTCAGCCTTGGAATTAACAGATCTGCAAAACAATTGTAAACCATAAATACTTAAGCTGTCCCCAAGTATTAAATGTTGTGAGAGCACATGTAGAATAACTTTACTGTAGTGCTAATAGAGAGTAGCATGTTAGCACTTTTGAGGGGAGTAACCAAATACAATCATTTTTTAAATGAAAGTGCCTGACGTTTTTTCATAATATTTTATAAAGGATTGATAATCTAAATCCTTCTGAGTAGCTCTCAGCTTCAGCTCTAACCACATGCATGCAGTACTTGCTCAGTAAGGCCACAATCTCCAATCAGATTTTCCCCAAGTCTCATTCGTCTGAGTGTTCCTTAGTGCACAGTGTCCTTCTATTTCATTCCTCCCCCTAATTGTCAATCATCCTTATCGCTCCTGTGAGCAGCGAGGCGAGCCGCTACTTCTTCCCCTCCTAGTTTCCTGTGTCTCATTATCCCTATCGCATCTGTGCTTTCATTTGGTTAGATGTGAGGAGGTCTGATTTGGTCTCTTGCCCACTATCTATCTCTCTCTTGCTCAGTCTTAAAGTGTGAGCATGTCTCTGTGTATTACTGCATGCTTGATTCAGACTAGCCTGAATTGTAGTATTTACGTAGTAGCTTTAGGGAAAACTGTGGTCAAATAAAGCCACAAAATGGTTTGACTGTAATAACCTTTTCCTCTTTTCCGCCTCCTCCTCCTCTTCCCCCTCTACAACAAAGCTTTCTAAGTCTCCAACAAGCTTTCTCTGCCCTTAACCTTGTTCTGAACACCTCCAAAACAAAGGTAATGTGGTTTGGTAAGAAGAATGCCCCTCTCCCCACCGGTGTGATTACTACCTCTGAAGGTTTAGAGCTTGAGGTAGTCACCTCATAGAAGTACTTGGCAGTATGGCTAAATGGTACACTGTCCTTTTCTCAGTACATATCAAAGCTGCAGGCTAAGTTTAAATCTAGACTTGGTTTCCTCTATCGTAATCGCTCCTCTTTCACCCCAGCTGCCAAACTAACCCTGATTCAGATGACCATCCTACCCATGCTAGATTACGGAGACGTAATTTATAGATTGGCAAGTAAGGGCGCTCTCAAGCGACTAGATGTTCTTTACCATTCGCCCATCAGATTTGCCACCAATGTTCCTTATAGGACACATCACTGCACTCTTTATTCCTCTATAAACTGGTCATCTCTGTATACCTGTCGCAAGAACCACTGGTTGATTCTTATTTATAAAACCCTCTTAGGCCTCACTCACCCTTATTTGAGATACCTACTGCAGCCCTCATCCTCCACAAGCAACACCCATTCTGCCAATCACATTCTGTTAAAGGTCCCCAAAACACACACATCCCTGGGTCACTCCTCTTTTCAGTTTGCTGCAGCTTGCGACTGGAACGAGCTGCAAATAAACACTCAAACTGGACAGTTTTATCTCCATCTCTTCATTCAAAGACTCAATCATGGACACTCTTTACTGACAGTTGTGGCTGCTTTGTGTGATGTATTGTTGTCTCTACCTTCTTGCCCTTAATGCTGTAGTCTGTGCCCAATAATGTGTGTACCATATTTTGTGCTGCTACCATGTTGTGTTGCTACCATGTTGTTGTCATGTTGTGTTGCTACCATTCTGTGATGTCATGTGTTGCTGCCATGCTATGTTGTTGTCTTAGGTCTCTCTTTATGTAGTGTTGGGGTGTCTCTCTTGTCTTGATGTTTGTTTTGTCCTATATTTATATTACTTTTTTTTTCCCCCAGAAGGACTTCTGCCTTTTCGCAGGAGGCCTTTTGTCTTTTGGTAGGCCGTCATTGTAAATAAAAATGTGTTGACTAGTTAAGTTAAGGTCAAATTAAAAAATGTAAAATACTCCTTCTACTAGACTACTCATCCTAGTCGTCCACCTCCTCCTCCTCCTACTACTACTACTACTACTACTACTACTACTGCTACTGCTACTACTACTACTACTACTACAACTACTTCTTTCAGGTTTCTAAATAAGTGAGTGTACAGTACAAGAGCAGTAGTTTGCAAACAAAGACACTTTGTTAACGTTGCTATGATGTGTTCGATTGATTTTCCACGAGAGTGCTATGTGTGAAGCATGTGCCCTATGTGTGAAGCACGTGCGCTTGAAAGAAACGGCACTTCAAGTGCATGATGCAGCCTGTGATTTTGACTGTGATGTTCATACAGGTGAAGACTCAGGAGTGGACTGGAGACAACCTCTGGTGATGACGCCGGTTCTACAAACAAGTAGCTATTACTGCTCGGTCTGAATTCCTAGAATAAATCTTAATTTATCTGCTTGTCTCTTTTATACGTGTACATAAGTTTTGTTGTTAAAAGGCATGAACTTGGCATTGCTAGCTGGCTTCTAACTTTTTTAGACTACTTTACTAGCACTGGCAAGCTGTATCAGGCAGCTCTAAATGCGAGGGAAACACTAATAGCTATATTTGCCAAGCTATCCATCTGATTGATGACGTTAATAAAAATGCCATTAGCTAGCTAGCTAGATTGAAACTGCTGGGAGAAAGTTAGCTAACGTAAGCTAACTCCCACCATCAGTCTGAGTTCACCACCACTAGCAAGGTGGACTATAGCTTTATTTTTAGAAAATAACAACTATATATTTAATAGCTATAATACTGACTATTGTGAAACGCTTTATGTCAAACTACTTCGTTCCCCTACCTGTTTATTGACGCACTGGTGACTTAAAAAGTTGGCAAGAGGAATGCTCCTCTTGATTTCACTGCAAATAGGCTGTTGTTTTTGTGTAATTTGGCTGAATAGGCTTGTGCACATTTCCATGAGTGTTTCATTAGTTAACTACATTACTGACTTACTAGGCTAATTCTTATTCATGTTTTTGCTGTTGTTGCATTTCAGATTAAGAGGGAGTTAGAGCTCTAGAAAGCAGCATGCAGACATAAAGCATTTCAGAGTAGGAGTACTGATTTTAGGATCCGTTTTGCCTTTTATATCACAATGAATGATTACATTGACAAGGGGGAGCTTGTCCTAGATCACTATTCCCACTCTGAAGACGCTTTGTGAATATGGGCCCGCAAACAAAGCTTTTGCCAAATACCTTGCACACCATTCTTTCACCACAGGACCCTAGAGTGGTTCCGGAAGCAAGGGCCTTACTTGAGAGTACAGCAACAGTTTCTAAGTCTCGCAGCTATCCTGTCAACGTGTAATGTATGTAACCACTCAAATTCATACAAACTACTATGGACCCAAGCACCGACTTATATTCACTTTGTCACATTGTTTAATCTTGTCTGGGAGATATATTTTAGTTGAGACACCTGTATGATTTACATTAATAAAAATCTATTCACTCTGAGACTTGCATTTATTTATTTGAAACATAGTTTTTAAGTATTCTACTCAATATGGCACACTGAAATCTCACAAATATAATGACCATAATTACTATTTACTAACCCTTTAACAATAATTATGTCATTTTTGAACAGGTATGTTTTCATTTCCATTATGTCATGCAGAGTTTTCATAGAAATCTGCTCATTTGTGTCTTGTCTCAGCTATTGCCTCGAAATGCAATGGCCAACAATTAATTGTTCAACAGTGATCGAAGCTACTTTCTAAAAGAATGTACATAGAACACCTTTCCTTTGGGGAAGTCTCTTCCATCTACAGAATAAATGTTCACTGCATTCTCTCTTATTGTTTGAGTGTTTGTAACCATACACAGTACCAGTCAAAAGTCTGGAACCACCTACTCATTCAAGGGTTTTTCTTTATCTGTACTACTTTCTACAATGTGGAATAATAGTGAAGACATCAAAACTATGAAATAACACATATGGAATCATGTAGTAACCAAAAAAATGTTAAACAAATGAAAATATTTTTTATATTCTTCAAAGTAGCCACCACTTGCCTTGATGTCACACTATTGGCATTCTCTCAACCAGATTCATGAGGAATGCTTGTCCAACAGTCTTGAAGAAGTTCCCACATATGCTGAGCACTTGTTGGTTACTTTTCCTTCACTCTGCGGTCCAACTCATCCCAAACCATCTCAATTGGGTTGAGGTCGGGTGATTGTGGAGGCCAGGTCAAGCAAGTCTCTATTTCTCATTGGTGTCCTTTAGTAGTGGTTTCTTTGCAGCAATTTGACCATGAAGGCCTGATTCACGCAGTCTCTTCTGAACAGTTGATTTTGAGATTTGTCTGTTACTTGAACTCTCCGAAGCATTTATTTGGACTGCAATCTTCGGTGCAGTTACCTCTAATGAACTTATCATCTACAGCCGAGGTAATTATGGGTCTTCCTTTCCTGTGGCGGTCCTCATGAGAGCCAGTTTCATCATAGCGCTTGATGGTTTTTGCGACTGACATTCATGTTGTAAAGTAATGATGGACTGTAATTTCTCTTTGCTTATTTGAGATGTTCTTTCCATAATATGGACTTGTTTTTTTACCAAATAGTGCTATCTTCTGTATACCACCCCTACCTTGTCACAACACAACTGATTGGATCAAACATATTGAGAAGGAAAGGAATTCCACAAATTCCCCTTTAACAAGGCACACTTGTTAACTTATTTGGGGAGGGGGGGGGGTATTGAGTAGCTTGGGTGAATAAGGTGCCCAGAGTAAACTGCTTGTTACCCAGGCCCAGAAGCTATGATATGCATATATGTAGTAGATTTCATTAGAAAACACTCTACAGTTTCCAAAACTGTTAAAATAATGTCTGTGAGTATAACCACACTCATATGGCAGGTGAAAACCTGAGACAAATCCAACTAGGAATTGGGAAATCTGAGGTTGTAGTTTCATTTAAGTTATTGCCTATCCAATATGCTGTGTCTATGGGGCCAGATTGCACTTCCCAAGGCTTCCAGCAGATGTCAACAGTCTTTAGAAAGTTGTTTGAGGCTTCTATTATGGAAGGGGGTCGATTAACCTTTCTGAACCACCCATCTCAGATCCGGGATAATTGTCATCAGAAACGCTGACTAGCATAGCCTAGCCTAGCGCCACAGGTATATAATATAATAAAATTTTATGAAATCACAAGTGCAATATTGCAAAACACAGCTTAGCCTTTTGTTAAGCAACATTTATCACACTATCAAGGATCATATCTATCATGACATCTTCCAACAATAATAAATCCTGATAACCTTTGAGAGCTGAGCTGTAATAAAATAATATTTTATTGTGAGATTATCAAGCTTGTCTCTACTAAAGCCTAAATGTCTATTCTGCACATGGTTTCACTGCAAAATTAATTTCTTAAAAAGACCTGTGGCTTTACAGAGAGTTGGAAATGAAGTCAGTTGGGAGTGTGCTGATCCTGATTACAAGATCCTGTCAAAGTTAAATAATTCAATCATACAACTCGTAATGGCTTTTTTAAGCTCTAAAGCAAACAATACCTTGTTCTTGATTGGTTTTCATGCAAATGGTAGCTATCAACAGCTTTCAGAAATAGCTATTCTAACATTAATGCAAAACCAGGGCAACTGCCTAAAATGTTCTCCAAACAAGACATTAGCTTAGTATTTGTGTTCCAAATCAGCAAATTAATGAATTGTTCCACAGGTTTTTGTCTTTTACATTTTTTAAAGTGCTAATGCTGTCTTTAGACAAGCGAGGAAACAGGACATGGTAAATAATATGTTTTTGTTCTCTAAAAAAGCTTGTCAAAATGTAACATATTAAACTAAAGCCTCCTCATCAAACACAAGTGTTAATTACTGTCCTCTTCAGAAAATCACAAGGTAATTAAGAGCTAAAACACGATGGGAATGCAAAATCAAACTTGAATAAATTTCAACTCTATATCTGACATGGTACAGGTCTCTTCTTCTTAACCCCATAACCATGTGTATGAGGTGTATAATTTTGTTTCAAAGTAGATTTGTTTAAGACTACCAAGAAACACTGTGTGTGGCTCTGATTTAGCCCACTGCAGTAAAAGGTTCATGTGGGTTGCAAACCATCTGCCATGGGAGACTATTTGCTAAAGTCGACTTTAGCCTGGTAGACAGACTGTCTTCATCACATGTGCCTCCAGAACTGTATCCAGATTAGTGATGTGATTATTAGTGATATGTGAAAGGCATGGGGAAGCCTTTAGGCAGTCATTATGGTAAACAGACTAGTGGCCAGAAAGGGAGTATAGGGAAATGTTGTTTTCCTAAGGCCTGTAGTAAATTTCTAGATCGTCCATCGAGTTAGCTCAGACATGGCCTTTGGGTTGTTCCTGTCGATAAATGGAGGGAAAACATGTGTACTGGGGAACAAGTATAGTGGGGAAGCAGATGTATTAACATAGTGAAAAAGGACATAGCAAGGTGAACTAACAGTTGAAGTAGGTAGTACTTTGTTTGTGTATGTCTGGTAGTACCAATGACGCATCTAATTTTTCAATTGTCATATTCTGAGTGCGGCAGGTAGCTAGTGGTTAAGAGCATTTGGCCAGTAACTGAAAGGTTGCTGGTTTGAATTCCCGAGCTGACTTGGTGAAAAATATGTAGATGTGCCCTTAAACAAAGCACTTAACACTAATTGCTCCTGTAAGAGCTTCTGATAAATGACTAAAATGTCAATTTGATTTGGCTATAAAGACTTTGTTGAGTAATCAATCAGTGTATCTGATTATTTGGTAACTTTCTCATTAGGTTTGGCAGTACGTTATCCCACTGACGTTCTGAGAATATTGTAGGAACATCAAAACATGACGTTTGGTCACAGTATAACTTTATAATAACACATTTTAATATCTATTAAGGAACCTTATGAAATGGTTCCTATTTGGTTCTGATAGGACGTTATCCATGGAACATTCAATGAACACAAGGGGACATTTAATGATGGTCAAGGGGATGTCACATGATGGTCCCAAGGGAACGTTCTCTGGGGGACCTTTGTGTACTGCCTTGTAAGTTACCAGAACATCATTGAGGACCGTGTTTGGACATTTGTAAGATGTTCTTAAAACATTTGTTTTACCAGTCATCAGGATGTCACCTGGTCCCAGGTGTCCCAAACGATTATAAGTAAAGTAATGAAATGGTATTGTGGTTTTGTTGAAATTGGTGCACTGCTCAGCTAAAATAGTGTAAACATCTTTAAAACGTCTTAGTGATAAGGGGCAGTATTCGGAAGTTTGGATGACTGAGGTGCCCAAAGTAAACTGCCTTTTATTCAGGCCCAGAAGAAAAGGGTATGCATATGCATGGTAGTATTGGATAGAAAACACTATAACGTTTCAAAACTGTTAAAATAATATCTGTGAGTATAACAGAACTGATTTGAAACTCCGAGGACAATCCATCCAGGAATGGATGTTGAGGTCATTGGATTTTCCAATGCCTTTCTATGGGAAAGCCAAATTATTAGGACCCAGATTGCGGTTCCTATGGCTTCCACTAGATGACAACAGTTCAATCAATCAAGTTTATTTTATATAGCCCTTCGTACATCAGCTAATATCTCGAAGTGCTGTACAGAGACCCAGCCTAAAACCCCAAACAGCTAGAATGCAGGTGTAGAAGCACGGTGGCTAGGAAAAACTCCCTAGAAAGGCCAAAACCTAGGAAGAAACCTAGAGAGGAACCAGGCTATGAGGGGTGGCCAGTCCTCTTCTGGCTATGCCGGGTGGAGATTATAACAGAACTATGCCAAGATGTTCAAAAATGTTCATAAGTGACAAGCATGGTCAAATAATAATCATGAATAATTTTGAGTTGGCTTTTCATAGCCGATCATTAAGAGTTGAAACAGTCTTTAGAAATTGTTCAATGTTTTTTTTTTTTAAGTGAAGAAGTAGTCGTATTCTTGTGTGAGTGTCACTCAGGTGGACTCTAGTCTTTTGGAGCGCGTGAATGAGAGTGCGCTCCGAGTTGTTTTTCTCCAGTATTGGAAACAGTTTATTCCGTCTTAAATTTGATCAATTATTTACATTTTAGGGTACCTGAGGTTGGATTAGAAACGTTGTTTGAAATGTTTGGACCAAGTTTACAGGTAACTTATTAGATCCTTTGTAGGCATGTTGGGCGAGTTGGAACCGGTGTATTTCTGAATCAAATGCACCAAATAAACTAAAATTTTTGGGATATCAAGAAAGACTTTATCGAACAAAACGACCATTCATTGTGTAACTGAGACCTTAGGGATTGCAAAATGATGAAGATCTTCAAAGGTAAGCGATTTATTTTATCGCTGTTTCTGACTTTCGTGATGCATCTGTTTGGTAGGAAAATGTTTTTCATGCTTTTGTATGCGGGGCGCTGTCCTCAGATAATCGCATGGTATGCTTTTGCCGTAAATCCTTTTTGAAATCTGACAAAGGGGCTGGATTAACAAGAAGTTAATCTTTAAGCCGATATATAACACTTTTTATGAATGTTTATTATGACTATTTATGTATTTTGAATTTGGCGCTCTGCAATTTCACCGGATGTTGTCGAGGTGGGTCGCTAGCAGAACGCCTGTGCCAGAAAGGTTAATCAAGGACATGCTCACTAATAATTACTGTATACATAAACATACACAATGTAATCATGTATGTCAAAGTTTGTCAAATATGTAAGTTGAAAACACTATGTTAAAAGGACTGTGTGTGTGTGTCCTTAATAGAAAGAGCTGTGAATGGATCAGTGGTTTACCAATCAGGGCCTTGATGGCCTTGGCAGCAGTAACAAGGGGTTATGTGTAATAAAACTAAGGTGAGTGTGCCCTGGGACTGTGAACTAGACAAAAACCTCCAGAGGACCATGACAGAATCTTCTAAGAGCGTCCTATAAACGTCCTTGGGGATGTCCCCGAACAAATCAAAAACATCCAGTGGACCATGACACAACGTCCTGAGGACATCCTTAAATCGTCCTTGCGGACATCCCCGGGACAAACCGGGAACTAGACAAAACCTCCAGGGGACCATGACACAACGGTCTGACTACTTTAGGCTACTGACAATTTTTTTTTGCAGGTTGGTCATTGTCACATTCTACAAAAGGTCCAGTTGACATTCAGCCACATTGGCATGTTTTTGCTGGAGGAGCAATTGGCTTTGCAATGCAGTCAAAGTCATTTCTGCCACTCCATTTTCATCTTGTTGAGTAACGAGTAATGATATAGCAATAAAAAATGCAAACAGGCAGAAAAAGCAAGGTCCCTTACACCTCTCACACACACAGTCCAACACACACACACACACATACTCATATACGCACCCATGCATGCAGGCACGCACGCATGCAGACTCACATGCAAGTTTGATGGGCATTAATAAGTGCCCGCTCCAGGTGGGTCTTCTTTATCTTGATTACTATAGTGACTGAGAGAGAGGGAGAAGCGGTGCAGGCTGAAGTTACTGTCAGCCCATTTGTTTATATAATGAGACTAAAAAGCACTACATGCAGTGCTTTTTAGTTCACAGCTCAGCCAGATTCACTGCTCAGCCAGATGCAATTGATTTCATATTCTGGGGTCAATTTAAGCATTTTAAAAGGAAGCTTATGATACTTGTCTTATCTGTCTAAGATTGGATGGTTCAGTTACTAATGAACAATGCACACAGTAAAACTTTGTTGTTCTAAAAGTAAATCAGTTGGAGGTAACTGTTATGGCTGAGGTCAGATAGAGATGAACAAATCAGACTGTGATGATGTAGAAACTACTTCTTTACATGTGAACTTTTCTCTTTCACTACAGCAAGATAGGCTACTCCACTGCATCATAATTCTAAATAAAATACCTATAGATGTAGACATTGTTTAAAATTCAGATAAATCAGATAATCACACAGAGACACAATTATTTTTGATCAAAAGACAGCCATCAGCATCAGATATCAATATGAAGCCTTTGTTTTGCATGATGATATGATAAAGACAGAGGTGGATGACTCAACTGTGCTGACACCACTATTTCACCAGCCCCTTTAAGTTTTAAGTCATAGCTGAAGATGTTTCCCAAGGCATTTTAAATTCCTGACTACATTGTGCAACACAATACCACAAAACATTCCAGAGATTTTTCTCATTTTCATAGCCTCCCTGTGGGTGCCTAGTGTGCCTTAACCAAAGTGGCATTCGAAAACAGAAATGTCTATTCACCTCAACCCAAGTCAATTGTATGAGCATGTAATGTTCTAGGACTTTTAAACAATTTATTTTTCAAAGTTCCAGTATTTCTACACTGCTTAATTATTGTATTGTTGCTACTTTTGAAACCTCCCCTTTGGTATTCCAAGATTGAAAGTCTTCTGCCTCCTTTTATGAAATTGTATTTTATTTGCTAGTATGTGCTGTCCAATTCCCAGCCTGCTCTGTCACTTGAGAGCGGGGATTCCAAATCAAAAAGGATGATGAATCCCACAAGAGGGAGGCCAATTTCCTAACCTATCAGACTTTCAGGAGAGGGGTATACAAAGATCCGAAGAGAAAAGGGGGATTGGAGGTTAAATGTGGTTAGATGTGGGGGAACTATAGGCCTATGATCACTTTCCAAATCTGCTGTTTTTACCCTATGTTTGGTTCAAGTAGCGGGAGTCTCACTACAGGGAAATTCCCCTCTTAAATTCTGATTTGCCTTCTGGAATGTGCAAGAACGAAATGTGTTTCTTGAAGGACTTTACAGAAGGGTTTTGAAAATTATCCAGCCCTTCACCCCCTCCCTCTCACATGCTGGCAGTTTAGCACCAATCAAGGTTCTCTATCCTCTACCCCCCACTCCACCAAGCGTACAACTCACTTCCCAGCAGCAGGGGGTGTGTGAGCTGCTTTGATGGGACCTCATCACACTCTCTCTGTCAAATCATATCCCTGACCTCATTACTCAGTTGCAGTGAGCACACGGAATAGAGGAGTAGGAGGAGGGTGGATTAGAGAGGAGGTGGGATGGAGAAAGATGAGAGAGAGGAGGAGGAACCCTCTCTAAACCTAAAACACAGGCTTTCTTTCCTGATCTGCCCATCATCCTGGAGCATGTCACTGATTCCAGACAAAAGGCTGCGACTCAGGCCTTCATCGCCCTCTCGTTGACCCCGTCTAGGAGGAGAGCAGACATGGGTGGCCTGAGTGATTATTCTACTCCCTCCTTTTACGGCTGTTTCTGTGACTGGGCTGGTGTGGAATGAGAGGGATGCCACGTCCAGAGCCAAGAGAGAAAGTGATGGAGGTTGTGATGGAAATGGATAAAGAGGGAACATTGAAAAAGGAAGCAGAGAGTGATAGAGAGGCTCCCTATAGTGAGTGAGTGTCATTATGGCCATTCCTGGGACCCTCACCTGAGGTGTAATTACAACACTGTGGTGTGTGTGTGTGTGTGTGTGTGTGTGTGTGTGTGTGTGTGTGCGTGCGTGCGTGCGTGCGCGCGCACCCATGGGGGAGGGGGGGTATACATTCACAATGTGCCCAAAAAGCTGCCCAAATTGTTGATATCTGAAGATTTTATGATAGAAAATTGCAATATTTAATCTTCAAACAAAAAAGTATATTTACATAGTCATGGATGTGAGCTATTTAAAATGATCTACAATGTCACCCTATTAACTGTTTTCATAAAACAGAGGACTAGAATCTTGTAAAATGCCATATGACTGCCAATACGTTTTAACAATTACACATAGTTAGTTTAAATGAAGGTGTATTCTTATTATGGGGCCATAGCAGATTGGTATGTTACTAGAATACTAAAAGTATCAAGGGACACACGTTATATGGATAGTCTGGATAGTCCATCTGTAGATGCTCTACAGATGGTCATACTATCAACAATCTATCTGTTGATATGCAACTGCTTGCTTAGGTTACTGTTAGGGTTATGGTTAGAATAAGGGTTAGGGTAAGGTTTAAGGTTAGGGTTATTGCTAGGGTAAGGGTTAAGTTTACGGTTAGGGTAAGGTTGAATGTTAGGGCTAGGGTTAGTACATAGTTTGTTGAAATGTTACTGATAATCTGCAAATAGTCTGTGGAGCATCTAAAGATGGACTATCCAAATAAAGTGTTACAATTGGCCTCAACATGCACAACATCAGATTTTACTACATTGCAATGGAATGTAAGGGGCAGGTTTATAGTCGTCATTATGAAAACAGTTAATAGGATAACATTCTTTATCATTTTAATCAGTCCGTGTCTAAATCCATTTTAAATGTTTGAAGATAAAATAGGATTGAAACATATTCAGAAATCAGCAATTCAGACAGTTGTTTGGGCACATTCTTACCACAATTCTGTAAATAATTTAACATCTTTATATATTTTGCACGCCTGTATTTGGAAAACTCATTTGGTTGTGTATTCGACATCACTATGAATATACTACAATTATATTTCATACACACATGATCATGCGAAATTGATCCAATAAGACGCAATTGAGGGAGTATTTTTCTCCGCTCGTAATAGAGTAATAGTTCACAAATGTTTTTGTTGTTGTTTTTGTTGATATATTATTATTATTTGATTTATCAGGGGGCGCTGCAGCTTCCCGCGGCTATAGTAACGTGGAACTTTTTGGGCTACAAACTATGACCCTACTTTCGAAAGCTGAGACTCACGAACACATACATGTCAGTTTTGCTCAATGACACCCCAGCAGCTTCACGGGACTCATCTGAAGTCGGTACCACCGATGTGTTAACTTCTGTCAGTAGCGTCCAAACGGTTTGGGCTACAAATTAATATGACCCCACTGTTGAAAGCTGAGACTCTCACAAATGCCCATACGATGTCCACTAGCCTCACAAAACTCGTTTAAGGTAACCCAGTACAGAAAAAATGGGTAAATATGAGTAAAAAAATGCAGTATATAAATCATTTCCTGAGCTTTCTTATATCTCATAGATTTAGGACACACATTTCAAAACAAACTTCCTTTTGACACATTTTTTGATGATTTGTTTTGCCATTTTTATGGGCTAATAGCAGTAGCAGTCCAAATGCAATGTTAAATCACATACATTATTTTCTTAATATATTTTTTTAATATCTGCAAAAGGGTCCTAAAATTCCAAATCAAAAAGCTAAATGATCCTTGTTAAGTCCATCTTAAAAAAATTCCATATGTTAGCTTAGTAGAAACCCAGCCCCGGGCCCTTGGGCCCTTAGACTCTTCGGTGCTGTGCTTGTTAATACCTAATTGCTGAAGGCTATGGCATGTTCTGGAATGTTATGTATGTCCCTTATTGACTGAGAAGAATTAAGCTACAGCAGCCACGGTGATAATGACTGGAGTAATTTTTGCTTGTTTTTGCTGTTCTCCAAATATAATTTTAGAGCTTTAAAATTGTATAGAAATGCAGTAAATATTTTCCTTGAAGCGGTACTGTCCCGTTCTGACCATAGTTCTTTTGTGTTTTCTTTGTTTTAGTGTTGGTCAGGACGTGAGCTGAGTGGGCATTCTATGTTGTGTGTCTAGTTTTCCCGTTTCTATGTTTGGCCTGATATGGTTCTCAATCAGAGGCAGGTGTTAGTCATTGTCTCTGATTGGGAACCATATTTAGGTAGCCTGTTTTGTGTTGGGTTTTGTGGGTGGTTGTCTTCTGTTTTAGTGTGTCTGCACCAGACAGAACTGTTTAGTTTTTCACATTTTGTTGTTTTGTATTTTGTAGTGTTCACGTTTATTTGTCTTTCATTAAACATGATGAACACTAACCACGCTGCGCTTTGGTCCGATCCTTTGTCCACAGAAGAAAGCCGTTACAGGTACATTTTATATATCTTGAATATGGATCAACATGGATCACTTCAAATGGATTTGTTTGAATAAATTAGGGCAGATACAAATTCACAGTTGAAACAGTTATTCAATACAATGAATCATAGTTTAAGTACATTTTCAACACTAGGTGATACAATTTGCTGATTTCCCATGGCCACCAATGACTGGTTCTTCGTCCTACATAGGCCACCCCATAAAAAAAATCCTGGAATCGCACTGCCCTGCAGATGACAAGGAGCCCACAGGAGTGTTGATTAAGTGATTTTGCTGAACAGCAGCAAACAAAACAGCTCAGAATGAGAAGGTGATAGGATTTGGCAGCCATTATAGCCTAAGCACTGGCAAAGAGAATATTATTATAGATTTTTAACTTGAGTTACAGGCTATTGAATGCACCTACTCGTTTTCTATAGCTAACAACAGGACTGGGAGCTATCGCTCAGGAGTAATGACATCATTTGCAAGGAGCTTCTCTTTTGCATGGGCCATAAATGCCTTCTTGGGAGGAGATTATCCATCCAAATGATTCGCTACAATGAATGCTGTGTATCATGTTTGTGTATGATGTGATGTGTATATTAAACACATTTTCCCATCTCTGTCAAAATTTTAAAATAGCAACCAAAAAATAACAGTGTCATCATGTCTTAATTTATTAAAATACATGAGGGTTATGAAAAATGTTTCTTGGTGTTGGAGATGTTCTTTTAGATCTGCTTACGCAAGCCCCACCTGTCCTTCCTTCACCTAGCGGATGCTCTTTCCTTTTCCCAGAGAGATAATCATGTATCATGTACAATTTCTATTTCAGGAAATGCTTTTCTATTTCCAGACTGAACACATTTAGATTCAACATTGGAGGTTCTGTAAGCAAAAAAAAGGATGAAAAAAAAGACTGACAACTCACGTAAACCTTTTAGCCCTAATCACCTGTAGTTGTGTAGTTGTGTTTCCTGATACCTGTACTATTTTATGTTTTTATTTATTTTATTTTTATTTCACCTTTATTTAACCAGGTAGGCTAGTTGAGAACAAGTTCTCATTTGCAACTGCGACCTGGCCAAGATAAAGCATAGCAGTGTGAACAGACAACAACACAGAGTTACACATGGAGTAAACAATAAACAAGTCAATAACATGGTAGAAAAAAGAGAATCTATATACAATGTGTGCAAAAGGCATGAGGTAGGCAATAAATCGAATAATTACAATTTAGCAGATTATGTGTGAATCAAAATGCAGCTTAATAATGAATTCCATCCCTTGAAACACACACAATTCCTCAGAATCCACCTACAGTGCACTTATGAAGTGTGTGTGTGTGTGTGTGTGTGTGTGTGTGTGTGTGTGTGTGTGTGTGTGTGTGTGTGTGTGTGTGTGTGTGTGTGTGTGTGTGTGTGTGTGTGTGTGTGTGTGTGTGTGTGTGTGTGTGTGTGTGTGTGCGTACTCATTCGCATGCATGTTTAAGAATAGTAAATTAACAAACTGGGGACATTTTGTTTGTCCCCATAAGGTCAAATGCTACTTCAAGAGGGGGGTTAAGGTTAGAATTAGGTTTAGGGGTATGGTTAGGGTTAGGAGCTACTGTAGGGTTAGTTTTAGGGATAAGGTTAGGAGCTAGGGTTAGGGTTAGGGTTAAAGTTATGTTTTGGGGTTAAGGTTAGGTTTAGGGTTAGGGTTAGAGGTTAGGGAAAATAGGATTTTGAATGGGACTGAATTATGTGTTGTATTGAGTTACAGTTCATATAAGGAAATCAGTCAATTAAAATAAATAAATTAAGCCCTAATCTATGGATATCACATGACTGGGCAGGGGTGCAGCCATGGGTGGGACGTGGAGGGCATAGGCCCACCCACTTGGCAACCAAACCCACCCAGTGGGGAGAAAGTCCCAGCCAATCAGAATGTGGTCCCCCCCAAAAAGGGCTTTATTACAGACAGAAATAATAAATTACACATTTATTTATGTTGAACCAGTGTGCTACATAAGGAAAATAATCCTACAGCAACAGGAAATGTGAATTATTTTGTGGATTATAATTACTGGTCATTTTGTGGGGTTGATCCAAGGGAAAATCAAGATTGAAATTTAAAAGTGGAAATTACAAACTTCAGAAGCCTTTTTAAACATCACACTACAAATTTTACATTTCCAGGAAAGTTCTCGTGCAACAGGGTGATCAAATTAGACACTTAACTAATTGTGGATTATGTGCAAAATGCAATTAGTTAAATGTATGGATGTCATTGCCTGGAGCAAATCCGGCAAATTCCTATCATACTCTCACACTAAAAGAGAGTCTTTGAACACCACAGGATTTATTGTTAATAAAAAAAATGTGTTATTGATTGAAACCCCTGTCTCTTCTGATGGCTACCCCTGATCTGAGAGCTGTAGTATTGGTTTTTAATATATCTCTCATCCCCCGCAGCTACTTGCCCAAGCCTCCCCAGCTTCTCCTTCACCCAAATCCAGATAGCAGATGTTCTGAAAGAGCTGCAAATCCTGGACCCGTACAAATCAGCTGGGCTAGACAATCTGGACCCGCTCTTTCTAAAGTTATCCGCCGAAATTGTTGCAACCCCTATTACCAGTCTGTTCAACTTCTCTTTCATATCGTCCGAGATCCCTAAAAATTGGAAAGCTGCCGCGGTCACCCCCCTCTTCAAAAGGGGTGACACTAGACCCAAACTGTTATAGACCTATATCCATCCTGCCCTGCCTTTCTAAAGTCTTCGAAAGCCAAGTTAACCTGTTGAGGATGGGGGCGCTGTTGTGACTATTTATGCTAATCGTGTAATTTTTGAAACGGCTTCCCACAAAGTTCTTGATCGTACAATATGCATATTATTATTATTATTGGATAGATAACAGTCTATAGTTTCTATAGGAGTTGAAATTTTGTCTCTAAGTGGAACAGAGCCCATTCTACAGCAATTTCCCTGACATGGAGTCAGATTTCAGAAATTTTGGCCACTGTTCTGGAGTCAGTTAACTTCTTGCAACTATAGGGGGTGCTGTTCCGCATTAGCATATTTTGGTCTCCAAATTAAACGGCCTATTGCTCAATTCTTGATCGTACAATATGCATATCCTTACTAATATTGGATAGAAAACACTGTCTAGTTTCTAAAACCGTTTTAATTATGTCTGTGGGTGACCCAGAACGCCCTCTACAGCAAAAATCCTGACATGACTTGCGAAGGTCTGAGAATTATCCTCTGATCTGGGTTCAGTTTTAAAGCCTGTGTATATCCTATGGCTGGAATTGAACTGCACCCGCCTTCCCCTGGATGTCAGTAACCAATGAGAAGTGGAATGGTGTGTCTGCGTGGCTGTCCGAGGTTATTTAGCCGGATGGAACGAGAGTACCTTTCTTTGTCTCGTTCGTCATGGCGCAGGGCAAGAAGTCAGGATGAAATTTTGGAACGCTCAGTTATCGACCAGAGATGTATCCGTCTGTAATTTAATTAAATATAGGTGTTAGAAACATCATAACGATGTTATTTGAAACCGATTTATATCAGTTTATGCGAGTATAGTGCTATTTTTCTGAATTTCCTTTGTATCTAGTTTGAGGATTTGGACATGTGTGTGCGACATAGCTAATGGTAGCAGCTAGTTCCAAAGGTGAAGAGGACGTTTTACAACAAAGCAACTATTCTTTTGAAGAAAAGACACATTGCCCAAGATACTGATGGAAGCTCGTCCAAAAGTAGGAACTATTTATGATGTTATTATGTATTTATGTGGAAAAATGTCATAGTGTTTGCGCGCCACTTTTGCAGGCACTGGTCTGGCTGCAACGCACACTATATGTCTAGTAACGTTAATTTTAAAAATCTAACATAGCGATTGCATTAAGAACTAATTTATCTTTCGATTGTTGTCCAACTTATATTTTTTAGTCAAGTTTATGAATAGTATTTTTATAAGAATAGGCGCTAATCCAAAATGGCGCCGGCCAGAATACATGCAATGTTTGTAGTGATTACATAGTATAACCACGATTTGTGCTGCTAAATATCCACATTTTCGAACAAAAGCTATATGCATTGTGTAATATGATGTTACAGGTCTGTCATCTGATGAAGTATATCAAGGTTAGTCAAATTATATATCTTTTGTTGGGTTGTTACGATCGCTAACATTTACAGCTGGTAAATGCGGTTGTGATTCTGGCTATTGTGGTACGCTCATATAATGCTATATTGTGTTTTCGCTGTAAAACACTTAGAAAATCTGAAATATTCTCTGGATTCACAAGATCTGTGTCTTTCGATTGCTGTAGGCTGTCTATTTTTCTGAAGTGTTTTAGGATGATTCTTTTGGTAATTGACGTCGGTCTCAGTAATTATTCCGGCTGCTTCCAACGCTATTTCAGATTGCAGCTGCAATGTAGAACTGTGATTTCTACCTGAAATATGCACTTTTTTCTAACAAAAACTATCCTATACCATGAATATGTTATCAGACTGTCATCTGAAGAGTTTTTTTCTTGGTTAGTGGCTATCAATATCTTAGTTTAGCCGAATTGGTGATAGCACCTGAAGTAGTAAGAAACTGATGGAGTTAGAAAAGTGGTGTATTTTGCTAACGTGTTTAGCTAATAGATTTACATATTTTGTCTTCCCTGTAAAACATTTTAAAAATCTGAAATGGTGGCTTTATTCACAAGATCTGTATCTTTCATCTGGTGTCTTGGACTTGTGATTTAATGATATTTAGATGCTACTATCTACTTGTGAAGCTATGCTAGCTATACTAATCAGTGTGTGGGGGGGTGGGGGGGAACCCGGATCCGGGTTTCAGAGGCAGTAGAAGTTAAAAGGGCACTGTTATTGCTATGACTATACGGACACTGCTTACGTCTTCCCCTGGATGCCTTTACGTGATGACGATTTGAATGGGGTCGATTGCGCGTTCACAGGCACTATAAATTAAAAAAAACTGTAGCTAGCAAGTCTTTTCTTGCTGCGTAATGCGCGTGGAGGACATCGACCCGCACTTGTTCCAAGCATTAGTGGAGGGAGTAATATTACTCTGGTCATGTTTCTACTCGTTATGGGAGTTAAAAACATCATAAGGTAGTTAATTTAAAGCGTTTTATAGCAATTTATATCCGTTTAGTGCGATTTTGGGACATTTATTTCTGAAACGCTGTGAATTGCTGGGCACGCTTCCAGTTCATCCCGAACGCAGTTGGCATTTCCACATGGCAAGAGGACAGCTTTCCACCAAAAGACGATTGGACCCAAGAAAGGATCCTTTGCCCAAGATACTGATGGAAGAACAGCTCAAAGTAGGACATTTTTATTATGATAAATCGTGTTTCTGTCGAAAAATGTTAGTGGCTTAGGACGCCATGTTTTTTGACGTAGCTTCGCTTGGCGCAAACTGTATTGAAAAGTAAGGATAATTTAAAAAATGTAATTCCGCGATTGTATTAAGAATTAAATTGTCTATCAATCCCTGTCCACCCTATATTTTTTAGTCACGTTTATGAGTATTTATGTATAAGAGTAGATCACTGTCTAAGTGGCGCACGGACATTTTCTGACCAGCTGAGCTACATTTCACATTGTCTAACCATGATTTTGGTGGCTAAATATAAACATTTTCGATCAAACTCTATATGGATTGTGTAATATGATGTTACAGGAGTGTCATCTGAAGAATTCTGAGAAGGTTAGTGAAAAAATTAATATATTTTGGCGATGTTGACTTTTATCGCTCACTTTGGCTAGAATCAATGCTGGGCTGCTATGTGCTATGTGCTATGCTAATATAACGATTTATTGTGTTTTCTCTGTAAGACACTTAGAAAATCTGAAATATTGTCTGTATTCACAGGATCTGTGTCTTTCGATTCGTGTATGCTGTGTATTTTTACGAAATGTTTGATGATTAGTAAGTAGGTAAACATGTTGCTCTAAGTAGTTTTTCTATTCCATTTGTGACGGTGGGTGCAATTGTAACCTATGCCATCTACCTGAAATATGCACTTTTTTCTAACAAAACCTATCCCATACCATAAATATGTTATCAGACTGTCATCTGATGAGTTTTTTTCTTGGTTAGGGGCTATACATATCTTAGTTTAGCCGAATTGGTGATAGCTACTGGTGTTGGTGGACAAATAAAAGATGGTGGATTATGCTAATGTGTTTTTAGGTAATAGATGTACATCTTTACATATTGTGTCTTCCCTGCAAAACATTTTAAAAATCGGACATGTTGACTGGATTCACAAGATCTGTGTCTTTCATTAGCTGTATTGGACTTTAATGTGTGAAAGTTAAATATAAAAAAAAAAAAAAAAAATTGAATTTCGCGGCACTGGTTTTTCAGTGGGGGTGGGGGGGGAGTGCCGCTAGCGGCACTCTCATCCTAGACAGGTTAATAAACAGATCACTGACCATTTCGAATCACACAGTACCTTCTCCACAGTGCAATCCGGTTTCTGAGCTGGTCACGGGTGTACCTCAGCCATGCTCAAGGTACTAAACGATATCATAACAGCCGATAAAAGACAGTACTGTGCAGCCGTCTTCATCGACCTGGCCAAGGCTTTCGACTCTATCAATCACGTATTCCTATCGGCAGACTCAACAGCCTTAGTTTCTCAAATGACTGCCTCGCCTGTTTCACAAACTACTTCTCAGAAAGAGTTCAGTGTGTCAAATCGGAGGGCCTGTTGTCTGGACCTCTGGCAGTCTCTATGGGGGTACCACAGGGTTCAATTCTCAGGCTGACTCTTTTCTCTGTATATATCAACGATGTCACTCTTGCTGCGGGTGATTCGCTGATCCACCTCTATGCAGACGACACCATTCTGTATACATCTGGCCTTTCTTTGGACACTGTGTTATCAAACCTCCAAACCAGCTTCAATGCCATACAACACTCCTTCCGTGGCCTCCAACTGCCCTCCAACTGCCCTTAAACGCTAGTAAAACTAAATGCATCTCTGCTGCCAATGACTGGAACAAACTACAAAAATCTCTGAAACTGGAAACACTTATCTCCCTCACTAGCTTTAAGCACCAGCCGACGAGCAGCTCACAGATTACTGCACCTGTACATAGCCCATCTATAATTTAGCCCAAACAACTACCTCTCCCCTACTGTATTTATTTATTTCTATTATTCTATTATTTCTATCTCTACTTTGCACATTCTTCCACTGCAAATCTACCATTCCAGTGTTTTACTTGCTATATTGTATTTACTTCGCCACCACTGCCTTTTTTTGCCTTTACCTCCCTTATCTCACCACATTTGCTCACATTGTATATAGACTTATTTTTCTACTGTATTATTTTTCTACTTATTTTTCTACTCAACTCTGTGTTGTTGTATGTGTCGAACTGCTTTGCTTTATCTTGGCCAGGTCCCAATTGTAAATTAGAACTTGTTCTCAACTTGCCTACCTGGTTAAATAAAGGTAAAAAAAAAAAAAAAATACATTTCAAATAATAGGTGTGCCTTGTTAAAAGTTAATTTGTGAAATGTCTTTCCATAATGAGTTTGAGCCAATCAGTTGTGTTGTGACAAGGTGGGGGGGGGTAAACAGAAGATAGACCTATTTGGTAAAAGACCAAGACCATATTACGGCACGAACAGCTCAAATATGCAAAGAGAAATGACAGAACTTTGATGTTTTCTTCAGTGCAGTTGCAAAAACCATCAAGCACTATGATGAAACTGGCTCTCATGAGGGCCGCCACAGGAATGGAAGACCCAGAGTTACCTCTGCTGCAGAGGATACGTTCATTATCACTGTTTGAATCAGGCCTTCATGGTCAAATGTCCGCAAAGAAATCACTACTAAAGGACATCAATAATAAGAAGAGACTTGCTTGGGCCAAGAAACATGAGCAATGGACATTAAACTGTGAAAATCCGTCCTTTGGTCTGATGAGTCCAAATTTGAGATATTCGGTTCCAACCGCTGTGTCTTTGTGTGTGAACGGATAATCTCCACATTTCCCACCGTAAAGCATGGAGGAGGAGGTGTTATGGTGTGGGGGTGCTTTGCTGGTGACACTGTCTGTGATTTATTTAGAATTCAAGGCACACTTAACCAGCACGGCTACCACAGCAACAATTGGGATATGTACACACACACTCATACACTCATACACACTCAACCCCTTTCCCCCACAAACAACCAGAAACTTAGATGCTCAACAGTCATTCCATCCCAGAGCTCAACTCAAGAAAGGACTTGATTAACGAATGCATACAGTTGCAACTGTATGAGAAAGCATGCAAAATCTAGCAAAAACGGGCAAACATGGGGAGATTTGATTAACCATTGTCAAGTATTAGGTGATCGAGATCAGATACACCCCCTTCCCCTGAAACGCCCACACGCTGGTCACATGTCACATACCATATACCCAAGCATCTATGTGCAGTCAGACCGTTGATGATTTTGTGCCACCAGGGCCACAATAATGTGTACCCTCTCTGAATGTGTGACCCCCTCCCCATGGGATACTGCAGCTAGTGTTGCCAGCACTGCCTGGGTTGGGGCACCCCACCGGTATCCCCACCGGCTGGTACAAGATCGTCAAGGTTCACATGAGCAGCTTTGAGAATTTACTTGTTTATTATGCTCTCCCATCAGGGGGCTTTGGCTTTGTAGGACCAACCCTGCCAGGCAGGCTCAGAATCTTGAGGGGGCGTTGTTGCTTAAGTGTGTCTCCGACCACATTCATCTTTCTGATATGGCTGCATATAGGCTACTTACAGTAAGCCCATAAAACATATGAGGACTTCTCCTTCGTGTATGGGTTGCTCAGGTGGGTGTCTAGGGTATAGGGTTGGGGACCATTCCATCATGATAGGACAGTAAATAAATAAACTATATTCATAATTTATTTCAAAATGTATATCCCATATCTGCACAAAATTGAAAGCTCTCTCACATCCCCTGCTCACAAACACACATGGGCTCTGGGATTTGCAACCCCTATCTTTTTTCACTCACTTAACTTAACACTTTTCCAAACACAAAAACACACATCCGACCTTCCATCACAATACATTCACACATACCCACATATTTTGCCTTCTATGTCCTCTGTGTTTTATCTATACCATGTTGATTGAGTACTTTTGTGTTCCAGTTCCTTATTTTTGAAGATGTATTATTTCGCTAAGTATCCTTTCTTCTAATGCTGTCTTATCAATTTATGAAATACTATAAATGGAAAGTCTAAAACAAATTATTTTCGAACAATCCCTATCTAGAATGGTATAGTGTAGTTGTAGTTTATTTCTTTAACAATTGTTGTATTTTATAACTTTTCTCTCTATATTATTTTATTACAATCCCTACCATGGCTAGTATTGTGTGTTCCATTATTCGACTCCTCTATGGGAACTTTCTAATATTTAGAATAACCATGGAGTAGTCTTTGTGTCTTGGAAAATTTGGTTATCAATATACAGTTTATCAACTACGAGAGCTACACGTTTCACTTTTTTTTATCTATTTTCCTTGAAAATTGGGTACAAAATTTTGCGTCGTTCTGCAATTTCCTTTGGGAACTGATCATTTATGCCTATTTCCATGCCAGCAAGTCTTTCACCCAGTCTTTTAACCATTATTCTATCTTTAAAGAAAGCAAATTTGGCAACAATTGGGCGCTCATATCTCTGTCCTCTCTGTCCAAAACGGTGCACACGTTCGAGTTGGAGTTTGTCAACAGCTTCGCGTGGGATCTGAAGCTCTGTAAGGAGGAACTCTCTAACTACACGCTCATGAACTTATCCTTCTTTCTCTTGGATACCAGTAAGTACCAGATTTTCTCTCCATGGATCTAGTCTGTATGTCAAATAAGGCTTCTCTCAGAAAGATGTTCTCCTTTTTAAGTTCATTAACATCAGTTTCAATCTTATTGACTGTCCCTTTTAGCTTGTTTGTTTCTTTCTCCAATGTCGCAGCTTTTTCGTCACTCATCTTGAGGCTTGCCTTCAACTCCTTTATATCCTCACTGACTAATTTGAGTATGCCCAGTTTGTCATTTATCGATTTTAACAGATCGGTCTCCACCCTTACCATTCCGGGTGGTGAAAAGCTTAAATCCTCTGTGCCCGTCGAAGAGTCGTGTTTTCTTTTGGGATTGGTTCTCCATTATGTTTGGGTGTTGCTTGTTTTCATAATATTTGTCGATACATTTCTCTAGCCTTATGATTTGTTTTGTGTTGTTATCCAGATTTAAGGTTATTACCCACCAGTTTGTGAAGTGCTAATATTTAGTCTAACTTACTGATATTGAATATTACATGCTTATCTTGAGGTGCTCTACACTGCTGTGTTTAGTCCACCATCTTGCTGACCGGGACTATTGTGACTTTGAAAAACCCATATGGCAGTGCTCTGTGGTTTTGGCAAAGGGAATTGATTGGTCAGGAGTAAAAGGTCCTACTCCCAGAGCTGCTCAAATCAAATGTTTTCGTTGCAAATCTCTTTCTACAAATGTACAAAACTTTTTACAAGCTTACGAATATCTTGATAATGTGACAACAGTGACAGACCTCCGAGCATGTGCAGATTTAAAATCTGCAAGTGTATTTTTGATTCACAACAGAATAGTCATACTTGTAAATGGATTTGCAATAATTTTGAAAATAAATGATGCTTGCCAATCTTATTGAATGGATTCAAATGTAAAGTTACAAGTTTGCGACCTTTTTTAAATCTTTCACACATCATGATACAAGCTTGCAAAATGCATTAACTAATTTACGAATTGTACTTGCAACCACAGATCTCAATGTGTGACCACGAAATTCAAATACAAACTTGCGTAGTTCTGTCATCATTATAATCTCATATAGGAGAGAGTGGTTTCATCAATCTAGCACATTCAGAACTTTATAAACGCAATTTAAAATAATTGATACATTTTATAGGTTTTAAACAAAAGACACTTTCTGTTTGTCATGTATGGACAAGATTAATATGAGCTGAAAGGTGAGTTACTAAAGAGTTCAGGAGCTCTGTTTGACGTTCACAGTGGTGGGGGCAGACGTTTTGATCAAGAGAGACTCTTCTCTAAGTTTAAAGAATTTGAAATCTTATAATTAGTAATTGTATACTTTTCATTATACTATATTAATAAAGCATATAAGTAATTTAAATTCTTATTCATACAGTTTTGTTAAATAGGAAACACTGTACATTAAAAAATATTTCATATTTGTACTGTGTACTTGAAGCTTGTGTTCTCACAATTGACTACACTTCAGATATGTGTAACTTTTTTTACCAGAAATGTGAGATTTCATCCTTTCTTGGAGTATCCAGCATTTTTTTCAAATATATTTTAATCTCACTTTCCACCTACGGTCTAAATATACTTTTCTGCAACCTGCCTCACCCAATGTGGTGCGGTTCTGCTTCTTTTATACCTTATAACTGGAACCTCCATCAGAAGCTAGCCAGCTAACTAGCTACTAGTTAGTAGTCACTGTTAGCCACAGCTAGCTGTCTTCACCTTTACCTCGGCCAATACCTGCCAGTCTGCACAGCACGATATCAACCCAGAGCATACCGGACTGCTTTTCTCCACCACATCACCGGATTCCTGCCGCAAGCTCTGGGGCATTACACCGGCTCATTGCAGCTAGCTAGCTACAACTGAGTGGCTACTGCTGGCTAATGCCTCTGTCCCGAAGCAAGCACCAGTTAGCCTTGAGCTAGCCTCCAGCTAGGCCCATCTCCCGGCTAGCTGAAGAGGTATACCCGTTAATTCGTGGGCTACAATACCTCTTTTGCCAATTGGCCTGGACCCTTTATTGCCGACACGGAGCTCCGCCAATCCATTACGACTGGTCTGGCAACGTAATCGTCCGATGTGGTTTCAACAGGCTTTTCCATTGCGATGTCGCCGGAGACCCATCTGCTAGCCCCGGCCAGCTAGCTTTCTGAACGTTGTGCCTCCCGCTCGCCTAGCATAGTAGCGACTACCGAATGCCTCCCTGACTCACCTGTTGCTGCTCATTGGACCCTATGATCACTCGGCTACACATGCCTCTCTCCAATGTCAATATACCTTGTCTTCTGCTGTTTCAGTTAGTTATTGTTTTATTTAATTGTAGAGCCCCTAGTCCAGCTAAGCATGCCTTAGATAGCTCTTTTCCCACACACCCCACACATGGGGAGACCTCACCTGGCTTAGCTGGTGTCTCCAGAGATGCAAGCTCTCTCATCATCACTCAATGCCTAGGTTTACCCCCACTGTACTCACATCCTACCATACGCTTGCTTGTACATTATGCCCTGAATCTATTCTACCACGCCCAGAAATCTGCACCTTTTATTCTCTGTTCCCAATGCACTAGACGACCAGTTCTAATAGCCTTTAGCCGTACCCTTATCCTTCTCCTCCTCTGTTCCTCTGGTGATGTAGAGGTTAACCCAGGCCCTGTAGCCCCCAGCATCACACCTATTCCCCAGGCGCTCTCATTTGTTGACTTCTGTAACAGTAAAAGCCTTGGTTTCATGCATGTTAACATCACAAGCCTACTCCCTAAATGTGTTTTATTCACTGCTTTAGCACACTCCGCCAACCCCGATGTCCTAGCCGTGTCTGAATCCTGGCATAGGAAGGCCACCAAAAATTCTGAAATTTCCATCCCCAACTACAAAATTTTCCGTCAAGATAGAACTACCAAAGGGGGCGGAGTTGCAATCTACTGCAGAGTTCTGTCATACTATCCAGGTCTGTGCCCAGTTCGAGCTTCTACTTTTAAAAATCCACCTTTCCAGAAATAAGTCTCTCACTGTTGCCGCTTGTTATAGACCCCCCTTAGCCCCAGGCTGTGCCCTGGACACCATATGTGAATTGATTGCCCCCCATCTATCTTCAGAGTTTGTGCTGTTAGATGACCTAAACAGGGATATGTTTAGCACCCCAGCAGTCCTACAATCTAAGATAGATGCCCTCAATGTCACACAAATTATCAAGGAACCTACCAGGTACAACCCTAAATCCTTAAACATGGGCACCCTCATAGATATCATCCTGACCAACTTGCCCTCTAAATACTCCTCTGCTGTCTTCAACCAGGATATCAGCGATCACTGCCTCATTGCATGCGTCCGTAATGGGCCCGCGGTCAAACGACCACCCCCATCACTGTCAAACACTCTCTAAAACACTTCAGCGAGCAGGCCTTTCTAATCGACCTGGCCCGGATATCCTGGAAGGATATTGACCTCATCCCGTCAGTAGAGGATGCCTTTTTTGATGACTTGTTCTTTAAAAGTGCTTAAATAAGCATGCCCCATTCAAAAAATGTCAGTCAGTAATGAAAGCTAGGGCTAGCTTTTTCAAACAGAAATTTGCATCCTGTAGCACTAATTCCAAGAAGTTTTGGGACACTGTAAAGTCCATGGAGAATAAGAGCACCTCCTCCCAGCTGCCCACTGCACTGAAGCTAGGAAACACTGTCACCACTGATACATCTATGATAATCGAGAAGTTCAATAAGCATTTTTCTACGGCTGGCCATGCTTTCCACCTGGCTACCCCTACACCGGCCAACAGCTCTGCACCCCCCGCAGCAACTTACCACGCAGTTGTAAATGAAAACTTGTTCTCAACTGGCCTACCTGGTTAAATAAAGGTGAAATAAAATAAATCTATTCTGAACAAAAACATAAACACAACATGTCAATTGTTGGTTCCATGTTTCATGAGCTGAAATAAAAGATCCCAGAAATGTTCCATTTGCACAAAACTATTATTTGAATATATCACTGTTAGTTAGCATTTCTCCTTTGTCAAAATAATCCATCTACCTGACTGGTGTGGCATATCAAGAAGCTGATTAAACATTATGATTATTACACAGGTGCATCTTGTGCTGGGGACAATAAAAGGACACTCTAAAATGTACATTTTTGTCACACAACACAATGGCACAGATTTCTCAAGTTTTTAGGGAGCATGCAATTGATATGCTGACTGCAGGAATGTCCACCAGAGCTGTTGCCAGAGAATTGTATGTTAATTTCTCTACCAAAAGCCGCCTCCAACTTTATTTTAGAGAATTTGGCAGTATCCAAATGACCTCACAACCGCAGACCATGTGTAACCACGCCAGCCCAGGACCCTCACTTCCGGCTTCTTCACTTGCGGGATCGTCTGAGACCAGCCATCTGGTCAGCTGATGAGACTGGGTTTGCAGATTTTTGACACAAACTGTCAGAAACCGTCTACGGGAAGCAAGCTCATCTGCGTGCTTGTCGGCCTCACCAGGGTCTTGACCTGACTGCAGTTTGGCATTGTGGCTGACTTCAGTGGGAAAATTCTCACCTTCAATGGCCACTGGCACGCTGGAGAAATGTGAACTGTAACTCAGTAAAATATTTGAAATTGTTGCATGTTGTGTTTATATTTTTTTTCAGTGTCGTTTTTGTTTATGGCCCTTTCCTGATAATTACCTTTGGACATTATGTGAATTACATTTTAGATTACATTTAACTGGTTTTAACCTTTGTGTGTTCCTATTGTACTTAGATTGGGATCAACCCTGTATCAGTGATCCACAAACAGTAATCAAATGATCACATAATCCAGTGATGATTTATCCGTGAGGCACGCATGCACACACATATAATTGCCATGTGTTTGGTTGTTTTCTTATCCTATTCAATCATGTCCACTAAATAGATTTGCTTTCATTTAACAGAAAATAGCATAGTATGAGTATGTTATTAACTTTTGTATGCAGACTATAGGTAAGCCTAGGTTTGGTTAGCCTGTAATGTACCTCTATGTCTGAATAAATGCTTCTGCATCTCTCCCCGTCTCTCTCTCTCTCATAGCCATTAACTAGTCTCCTGTGAGTTCCTGCATCCACCCACGTCCTCCCCCACACTCTCCCAACTCCAGGTTGACCTCACCAGGAATCTTCAGATATTATGACTATTCTTTATATTCTATGGATCCCTGAGCTGTGCTTTATTTAACTTTACTAGATTTCATGAATTCTCAAGCACATGCATGAAAATGATGATGAATGATGAGCATTAAGACTTTCTGTAGCTGATCGTTATTTTGGATCAAGCCCAAAGCATGGCAGGTCGTTCTATAATTTGCTGAATTTTCCATACTCTCCAAAAGATACACATTATTTTCATTTTCTTTGGATGCACTGAAATAAATAAGACATGCAACACTGAAGACTCATTTTTATTGAAAAAAATAATAAAAGAGAAACATAAACAAAAATCCATTATATCATTTTTTTAGGGGTATCACTGAAATAAGGTTTTTCACTGCCATGAATAAAAATAAGACTGTTTTTCATATCACAACTGGAATATGTTTTAAATTAGCCAGGATATTTTAGGGAAACTCTATAAGTTAACACACACACTCGCGCATGGAACATCTCTCGAGTTAAAAACGTGGATTTCAAGACCCATTTTAGACCCATGCTTATTTCAAACATGAACAGTTGCAGTGACATGATATGAAGCTAAAGGATAATGTATATATAGCCTAATCCATATACAGTGGGGAGAAAAAGTATTTGATACACTGCCGATTTTGCAGGTTTTCCTACTTACAAAGCATGTTGAGGTCTGTCATTTTTATCATAGGTACACTTCAACTGTGAAAGACGGAATCTAAAACAAAAATCCAGAAAATCCCATTGTATGATTTTTAAGTAATTAATCTGCATTTTATTGCATGACATAAGTATTTGATATATCAGAAAAGCAGAACTTAATATTTGGTACAGAAACCTTTGTTTGCAATTACAGAGATCATACGTTTCCTGTAGTTCTTGACCAGGTTTGCATACACTGCAGCAGGGATTTTGGCCCACTCCATACAGACCTTCTCCAGATCCTTCAGGTTTCGGGGCTGTCGCTGGGCAATACGGACTTTCAGCTCCCTCCAAAAATGTTCTATTGGGTTCAGGTCTGGAGACTGGCTAGGCCACTCCAGGACCTTGAGATGCTTCTTACGGAGCCACTCCTTAGTTGCCCTGGCTGTGTGTTTTGGGTCGTTGTCATGCTGGAAGACCCAGCCACGACCCATCTTCAATGCTCTTACTGAGGGAAGGAGGTTGTTGGCCAAGATCTCGCGATACATGGCCCCATCCATCCTCCCCTCAATACGGTGCAGTCGTCCTGTCCCCTTTGCAGAAAAGCATCCCCAAAGAATGATGTTTCCACCTCCATGCTTCACAGTTGGGATGGTGATCTTGGGGTTGTACTCATCCTTCTTCTTCCTCCAAACACGGCGAGTGGAGTTTAGACCAAAAAGCTCTATTTTTGTCTCATCAGACCACATGACCTTCTCCCATTCCTCCTCTGGATCATCCAGATGGTCATTGGCAAACTTCAGACGGGCCTGGACATGCGCTGGCTTGAGCAGGGGGACCTTGCGTGCGCTGCAGGACTTTAATCCATGACGGCGTACTGTGTTACTAATGGTTTTCTTTGAGACTGTGGTCCCAGCTCTCTTCAGGTCATTGACCAGGTCCTGCCGTGTAGTTCTGGGCTGAACCCTCACCTTCCTCATGATCATTCATGCCCCTCGAGGTGAGATCTTGCATGGAGCCCCAGACCGAGGGTGATTGACCGTCATCTTGAACTTCTTCCATTTTCTAATAATTGCGCCAACAGTTGTTGCCTTCTCACCAAGCTGCTTGCCTATTGTCCTATAGCCCTTCCCAGCCTTATGCAGGTCTACAATTGTATCCCTGATGTCCTTACACAGCTCTCTGGTCTTGGCCATTGTGAAGAGGTTGGAGTCTGTTTGATTGAGTGTGTAGACATGTGTCTTTTATACAGGTAACAAGTTCAGACAGGTGCAGTTAATACAGGTAATGAGTGGAGAACAGGAGGGCTTCTTAAAGAAAAACTAACAGGTCTGTGAGAGCCGGAATTCTTACTGGTTGGTAGGTGATCAAATACTTATGTCATGCAATTAAATGCTAATTAATTACTTAAAAATCATAATCAAATCTCACAGTTGAAGCGTACCTATGATAAAAAATTACAGACCTCTACATGCTTTGTAAGTAGGAAAACCTGCAAAATCGGCAGTGTATCAAATACTTGTTCTCCCCACTGTAGTTGTCTGACCAGCCTGTCATAGAATGACTGAGTAATTCACACACATTGAGGCAACAGTGGGTCAAAACAACCTTAGTTCACACTTTATGTCCGGATGCTAAATCATCATGTAACTGCATGTCAATTGTGTGTAATCATTGTATAACAACTATGTAACAACCACTTGTCACATACTTATAACAATGAAAAGGATGTCGGTTCAATTATTTATAATATTATTTGAGGGACACTTGGCTGAAACCAAGGTTATCAAACCTGGTCTGACATTTTACATTAAAAATCTATCTAGCTATAATCCCATGCTTATCTCAAATCTAGCTCTGCCTTGATTATTTTCATTAGAATGTATGTAATAGTTTTGTTGACTGGTTATTGTAACACTTTTACCATTTGAACACATCTAAACCTTAATATTTGAGTGCAACAGTCAATTCAATATGTGACCTAGACATTTCTGAATGAATACTTGAGTAATCAGAACATCCTGTGACTGAAGATGAGTTCCAGCCCTAGTAATGCATACATTGTCACACTGAGCCTGACGAACATTACTAATGCATTTCACACTCACTCACTCACACACACACACACACACACACACACACACACACACACACACACACACACACACACACACACACACACACACACACACACACACACACACACACACACACACACACACACACACACACACACACACACGATAGGTAAAAGTACAGCCATAATGGATTGTTTCTTTTCTTGCTCCGTCACTCTATTTTTGAAAGCTTTACACAAAGGTTTACCCATCCACTGGCTCAGAATCTTCACAAAGGATTCATTTTTCTATATGCCTCACTGCACAGCACTGAACAAACATTAGAGTAAGAAACACAGGCCTTTTGAAATGGAAATGAGCAATGATCAATACTTTTCCTGCTGTGAGATTGCACCTTGGTCCCCCCCAACCTGGATTTGTCTCAGAAGAACAAACCTGATAAGGTATATTTTCACAAAAAAACTCTCACAAAAACTCAGATTACACCCCCACATTTATCAGGGTATGGGATAAAAGGCTCTGCATCACTGGCATTGGCTGTAAACTGCTCTAGCGATTTGTGGGGATAGTAGACAGTGTACTTGGCCTCCCAGTCTCTGATAGGCATGCAGTTCACACAGCCATGGGGTTGCTTTCCCTGGCAGTCAGAGGTCTTTGTGGATCAAGCTAGACTTATCTGTCTGGCCCATATGGTCTAACCCTGCCATCAACACCTAACCTCTCTACTGCCGTCTGTCCACTGTCCACTACTTAAACATACACTATGAGCCCACGTATACACTGTATTAACTCATATAACCAAAAGCATGCAAGGAGTCATGCATACACAAACCCATGCACGCACGCACACACACACACACACACAGACACACACACACACACACACACACACACACACACACACACACACACACACACACACACACACACACACACACACACACACACACACACACACACACACACACACACACACACACACACACACACACACACACACACACACACATCCCAATAAGAACTCTGATTTGGAGAAGAAAAAAAACACACACACACAGAAATGCATAAGCATACACATAGATTCACAGACATACAAATGTCTAGAGAAACTTCAAAAGTGAGGAACTCTAATATATGTTCACCCTAGTCTGGAATCATTTGCAGAAAAGGGCAATGAGTTTTTTTTTATAATTTCAAGACAGGCGGTCATATGGCTGGCCCTTTTTATTTAAAGTTAACGGAAATAAGTGGAGTGTAGCAGACAAGTGTTCAATTATTGGCACATGTAATGTAGTGTTCAGATGTTCAGAGTGGAAATGAGAGATGCCATACTTAAAATGAGTTTTCATGATTGCAAAACCCATTCAGCAGGGTGGATGCACATTAGAGCATGTATGATTTCAATACCCACCCTTGAAAGTGGATTGCAAATGGTTGCAGGTAAAGTAAAAAGCTTTAGAGGTTTACAGATAATGGCACATTTACACTTGCTGTCTGATGACCAAAATTGGACTGTTGGTCGCCAATGCTTGAAGTACATCATGCAGCATGATTTACGTTCAGTTTGTTAAACATCAAATGGATATGCCCTTCACATAAATCACTCGCTTTTATCTGTAAACCTCCAATGGGTATTATTACTGCTATGTCTCGCTTGACCTCATTTCGGGAGATCACTAGCAATAATATAACTTTAAAATAACATTTAAAAAAACCTCTGTAAGGGTTGTTGGCTGTATGAAACCCTACCCTGCATCTACCAAAGCCCTGGAAAACTATGGCCTGCTTAAAAACCTCTCCGATAAGGGCATATTTGATATGAATGTGAAATTCCAGGCATCGTGAGCTAGATCAGCAAATCACTACAGAATATTGGTGTTAATCTGAAAACAAATAGTATCTGCATGCACAATTTCATGGGTTGTGGAGGGTAGGGGGGGTAGAACCATTGAAAACAATCAAACAATCAACAGCTACAGAATCTCCATCATTATTCTTTTTTTAACATTTGATTGTAAATGAAAAAAATTAATTGACGTCCGCAATCCATAGGTAGCACAAAAACGTTTTTCTTTAACACCCCTCTCCAGTCTTCCCTTACCCCAGAAAGCAGCTGTTTGTTCATCACGAACAATATGAAAAGAAACACAGAAACTCCTCCACTTCCTCTGGCGTGTTGTCCTTGGTCCATCCATCGCTGTGTACCCCCAACACACTGGTACATGTTGTTGTGTGGTGAGGGAATGTGTTTGTGTGTGTACTCAGGGTTGTGTGGGGTTAAACAGAGGAAATAACACCCATGCTAAACATACGACGTGGTCGGCAGAGACGGAAATCCACTCACATACAAAAAAGGAATAAGACACCAAACTATCCAACTGTGTTACTATCAGGCTTGTCTTATCAACACTGGGTACACCTGGAGTAGGTTATCTGCAAAAGTCTCTTTATATCAGTCTGCAATTGTTCCTCAATGTACTGCTGTGGTATATCCAATGCAAAGGAGGACTGTTATAATCCTTAGCTGGGTAGACTCACAATGGTAGTTGAGAGTTTGTTTTAGAGTAGACACTGTTGCTCTGGCAGCCATGTTTATCTTCGGTTCACAACAGGTAGCAAAATGGAGGGGTAAGGCTGCATGGGGTACATACAACCTTGCTCAAAGCCTGTAAAATGTGGAGGAATTCTTTCAAAAAAGGGAAAAAGGTACATTTCCTGTATTCCTCAACTGAACTTGGTCACCTTTCAAATTCCATATATTTATAACCATATATATATATAGTGTATATATACACTACCAGTCAGAAGTTTTAGAGCACCTACTCATTAAAGGGTTTTTCTTTATTTTGACTATTTTCTACATTGTAGAATAATAGTGAAGACATCAACACTATGAAATAACACATATGGAATCATGTAGTAGCCAAAAAAGTGTTAACTTCTTGGAACTATAGGGGGTGCTGTTCCGCATTAGCATATTTGTGTCTCCAAATTAAACTGCCTCGTGCTAAATTCTTGATCGTACAATATGCATATTATTGTTATTATTGGATAGAAAACACCTTCTAGTTTCTATAGAAGTTGAAATTTTGTCTCTGAGTGGTACAGAACAATTTCTACAGCACTTTTCATGACAGGGTTCAGATTTCAGAAATTTTTACCTCTGATCTGGGGTCTGTTTTTAAGGCGACAGTGAATGCTATGAAGAAACCGACACTGCCTACGTCTTCCTCTGGGTGTCTGTACGTCATCACGTTTTCAATGGAATCGATGGGACATTCACAGCCATTATAAAAGACCAAAATGTATAGAGACCGCCCTTTCTCGTCGTGCGCCTGAAGCGTGAAGGACATCGGACCTGCCTCGTTCCAAATCGTTTTCTAACCAGCAATATTTCTCCGGTCATGTTTTTACTCGTTATAGGTGTTAAAAACATCATAATGTAGTTAATTTGAACCGTTTTATAGCAATTTATATCCGTTTAGTGCGATTTTGAGGAATTTATTTGTTGTGCACTCTGAAACTTTGGACACGTTTTGGGGTGTCGGTCGTTGGTGGTGGACATTTCGAAGGACAGAGGACATCTATCGACCAAAAGACGTTTATAACATAGAAAGGATACATTGCCCAAGAATCTGATGGAAGAACAGCTCAAAGTAAGCAATATTTAATATGATAAATCGTGTTTCTGTCGAAATATTTTAAACGCATATTTCGCCATTTTGTTTGGTATAGCTTCACTTGGCGAACCCTGTATTGAAAAGTAAGGATAATTTTAAAAATGTAAATCAGCGGTTGCATTAAGAACTAATTTGTCTTTCGATTCCTGTAAACCCTGTATTTTTTAGTCAAGTATATGATTAGCTATTAATTAAACTAGATCACTCTGAAAGATGGCGACCGACATTTTCAGGCTTGTTTTGCTACTATTTTCATTGTGTAACCACGGTTTTGTATGGCTAAATATGCACCTTTTCGAACAAACTGTATATGTATATTGTAAAATGATGTTACAGGAGTGTCATCGGAAGAATTCTGAGAAGGTTAGTGAAAAAATTAATATCTTTTGGCGATGTTGACTTTTATCGCTCACTTTGGCTAGAATCAATGCTGGGCTGCTATGTGCTATGTGCTATGCTAATATAACGATTTATTGTGTTTTCGCTGTAAGACACTTAGAAAATCTGAAATATTGTCTGTATTCACAGGATCTGTGTCTTTCGATTAGTGTATGCTGTGTATTTTTACGAAATGTTTGATGATTAGTAGTTAGGTAAACACGTTGCTCATTGTAATTATTCTAGTCCATTTGTGACGGTGGGTGCAATTGTAACCTATGCCAGCTACCTGAAATATGCACATTTTTCTAACAAAACCTATCCCATACCATAAATATGTTATCAGACTGTCATCTGATGAGTTTTTTTCTTGGTTAGGGGCTATAAATATCTTAGTTTAGCCGAATTGGTGATAGCTACTGGTGTTGGTGGACAAATAAAAGATGGTGGATTATGCTAATGTGTTTTTAGCTAATAGATTTACATCTTTACATATTTTGTCTTCCCTGTAAAACATTTTAAAAATCTGAAATGGTGGCTTTATTCACAAGATCTGTATCTTTCATCTGGTGTCTTGGACTTGTGATTTAATGATATTTAGATGCTACTATCTACTTGTGAAGCTATGCTAGCTATGCTAATCAGTGTGTGGGGGGGTGGGGGGGATCCCGGATCCGGGTTAGGTACTCTGTAGAGGTTAAACAATATATTTTATACTTGAGATTCTTCAAAGTAGACACTGTTTGCCTTGATGACAGCTTTGTACACTCTTGGCATTCCCTCAACCAGCTTCATGAGGTAGTCACCTGGAATGCATTTCAATTAACTGGTGTGCCTTGTTAAAAGTTCATTTGTGGAATTTCTTTCCTTCTTAATGAGTTGAGCCAATCAGTTCTGTTGTGACAAGGTAGGGGTGGTATACAGAAGATAGCCCTATTTGGTAAAAGACCAAGTCCATATTATGTCAAGAACAGCTGAAATAAGCAAAGAGAAACGATAGCCCATCATTACTTTAAGAAGGTCAGTCAATGCAGACATTTTCTTCAAGTGCAGTCACAAAAACCATCAAGCGCTATGATGTAACTGGCTCTCATGAGGATCGCCACAGGAAAGGACGATCCAGAGTTACCTCTGCTGCAGAGGATAAGTTCATTAGAGTTACCAGCCTCAGAAATTGCAGCCCAAATAAATGCTTCACAGAGTTTGCATTTACAGACACATAACATCAACTGTTCAGAGGAGAATGCGTGAATCAGGCCTTCATGGTCGAATTGCTACAAAGAAACCACTACTAAAGGACACCAATAATAAGACGAGACTTGCTTGGGCCAAGAAACACGAACAATGGATATTAGACCAGTGGAAATCTGTTCTTTGGTCTGATGAGTCCAAATTTGAGAATTTTTTTTCAAACCGGCGTGTCTTTGTGAGACGCAGAGTAGGTGAACGGATGTCTCCACGTGTGTGATTCCCACCTGGAAGCATGGAAAAGGAGGTGTGATGGTGTGGGGGTGCTTTGCTGGTGACAAGGTCTGTGATTTATTTAGAATTTAAGGCACAGTTAACCAGCATGGTTAACACAGCATTCTGTAGCAATACGTAATCTCATTTGGTTTGAGCTTAGTGGGACTCTCATTTGTTGTTCAACAGGACAATGACCCAACAAACCTCCACGCTGTGTAAGGGCTATTTGACCAAGAAGGAGAGTGACAGAGTGATGCATCAGATGACCTGGCCTCCACAATTGCCCAACATCAACCCAATTGAGATAGTTTGGGATGAGTTGAACTGCAGAGTGAAGGAAAAACAGGCAACAAGTGCTCAGCATGTGTGGGAACTCCTTCAAGTCTGTTAGAAAAGCATTCCAGGTGAAGGCCAAGAGTGTGCATAGCTGTCATCAAGGCAAAGGGTGGCTACTTTGAAGAATCTCAAATCTCAAATATATTTTATGGTTATTACATGATTCCATGTGTTATTTCACAGTTTTAATGTCTTCAGTATTATTCTACAATGTAGAAACTTGTAAAAATATAGAAAAACCCTTGAAAGAAAATATAGAAAAACCCTTGTCCAAACTTTTGACTGGTACTGTATATATACAGTTGAAGTCGGAAGTTTACATACACTTAGGTTGGAGTCATTAAAATTCGTTTTTCAACCACTCCACAAATTTCTTGTTAACAAACTATAGTTTTGGCAAGTCGGTTAGGACATCTACTTTGTACATGACACAAGTAATCTTTCCCCCAAAATTTTACAGACAAATTATTTCACATATAATTCACTGTATCACAATTCAAGTGGGTCAGAAGTGTACATACACTAAGTTGACTATGCCTTTAAACAGCTTGGAAAATTCCAGAAAATGATGTTATGGCTTTAGAAGCTTCTGATAGGCTAATTGACATAATTTGAGTCAATTGGAGATATACATGTGGATGTTTTTCAAGGCCTACCTTCAAACTCAGTGCCTCTTTGCTTAACATCATGGGAAAATCAAAAGAAATCAGCCAAGACCTCAGAAAAGAAATTCTGACTTCCACAAGTCTGGTTCATCCTTGGGAGCAATTTCCAAATGCCTGAAGGTACCACGTTCATCAGTATAAACAATAGTACGCAAGTACAAAAATCATGGGACCACACAGCCATCATAGCGCTCAGGAAGGAAATGCGTTCTGTCTCCTAGAGATGGATGTACTTTGGTGCGAAAAGTGCAAATCAATCCCAGAACAACAGCAAAGGACCTTGTGAAGATGCTGGAGGAAACAGGTAGAAAAGTATCTACACTGCTCAAAAAAATAAAGGGAACACTTAAACAACACAATGTAACTCCAAGTCAATCACACTTCTGTGAAATCAAACTGTCCACTTAGGAAGCAACACTGATTGACAATAAATTTCACATGCTGTTGTGCAAATGGAATAGACAAAAGGTGGAAATTATAGGCAATTAGCAAGACACCCCCAAAAAAGGAGTGATTCTGCAGGTGGTGACCACAGACCACTTCTCAGTTCCTATGCTTCCTGGCTGATGTTTTGGTCACTTTTGAATGCTGGCGGTGCTCTCACTCTAGTGGTAGCATGAGACGGAGTCTACAACCCACACAAGTGGCTCAGGTAGTGGAGTTCATCCAGGATGGCACATCAATGCGAGCTGTGGCAAAAAGGTTTGCTGTGTCTGTCAGCGTAGTGTCCAGAGCATGGAGGCGGTACCAGGAGACAGGCCAGTACATCAGGAGACGTGGAGGAGGCCGTAGGAGGGCAACAACCCAGCAGCAGGAGCGCTACCTCCGCCTTTGTGCAAGGAGGAGCACTGCCAGAGCCCTGCAAAATGACCTCCAGCAGGCCACAAATGTGCATGTGTCTGCTCAAACGGTCAGAAACAGACTCCATGAGGGTGGTATGAGGGCCCGACGTCCACAGGTGGGGGTTGTGCTTACAGCCCAACACCGTGCAGGACGTTTGGCATTTGCCAGAGAACACCAAGATTGGCAAATTCGCTGGCACCCACTGGCGCCCTGTGCTCTTCACAGATGAAAGCAGGTTCACACTGAGCACATGTGACAGACGTGACAGACTCTGGAGACGCCGTGGAGAACATTCTGCTGCCTGCATCATCCTCCAGCATAACCGGTTTGGCGATGGGTCAGTCATGGTGTGGGGTGGCATTTCCTTGTGGGGCCGCACAGCCCTCCATGTGCTCGCCAGAGGTAGCCTGACTGCCATTAGGTTTCCCGAGATGAGATCCTCAGACCCCTTGTGAGACCATATGCTGACACATGCACATTTGTGGCCTGCTGGAGGTCATTTTGCAGGGCGCTGGCAGTGCACCTCCATGCACAAAGGCGGAGGTAGCGGTCCTGCTGCTGGGTTGTTGCCCTCCTACGGCCTACCCCCCGTCTCCTGATGTACTGGCCTGTCTCCTGGTAGCGCCTCCATGCTCTGGACACTACGCTGACAGACACAGCAAACCTTTTTGCCACAGCTCGCATTGATGTGCCATCCTGGATGAACTCCACTACCTGAGCCACTTGTGTGGGTTGTAGACTCCGTCTCATGCTACCACTAGAGTGAGAGCACCGCCAGCATTCAAAAGTGACCAAAACATCAGCCAGGAAGCATAGGAACTGAGAAGTGGTCTGTGGTCACCACCTGCAGAATCACTCCTTTTTTGGGGGTGTCTTGCTAATTGCCTATAATTTCCACCTTTTGTCTATTCCATTTGCACAACAGCATGTGAAATTTATTGTCAATCAGTGTTGCTTCCTAAGTGGACAGTTTGATTTCACAGAAGTGTGATTGACTTGGAGTTACATTGTGTTGTTTAAGTGTTCCCTTTATTTTTTTGAGCAGTGTATATCCACAGTAAAACGAGTCCTATATCGACATAACCTGAAAGGCCGCTCAGCAAGGAAGAAGCTACTGCTCCATAACCCCCATAAAAAAGCTAGACTACGGTTTGAAAATGCACATGGGGACAAAGATCGTACTTTTGGAGAAATGTCCTCTGGTCTGATGAAACAAAAATAAAACTGTTTGGCCATAATGACCATCATTGTGTTTGGAAGAAAAAGGGGGAGGCTTGCAAGCCGAAGAACACCATCCCAACCGTGAAGCACGGGGGTGGCAGCATCATGTTGTGGGGGTGCTTTGCTGCTACTTCACAAAATAAAGTGCTTCATGAGGAAGGAAAAGAATGTGGATATATTGAAGCAACATCTCAAGATATCAGTCAGGAAGTTAAAGCTTCGTCACAAATGGGTCTTCCAAATGGTCATTGAACCCAAGCATATTTCCAAAGTTGTGGCAAAATGGCTTAAGGACAACAAAGTCAAGGTATTGGAGTGGCCATCACAAAGCCCTAACCTCAATCCTATAGAAAATGTGTGGGCAGAACTGAAAATGTGTGTGCGAGCAAGGAGGCCTACAAACCTGACTCAGTTACACCAGCTCTATCAGGAAGAATTTGCCAAAATTCACCCAGCTTATTGTGGGAAGCTTGTGGAAATACAAATACTAATTGAGTGTATGTAAACTTCTGACCCACTCGGAATGTGATGAAAGAAATAAAAGCTGAAATAAATCACTCTCTCCACTACTTTTCTGACATTTCACATTCTTAAAATAAAGTGGTGATCCTAACTGACCGAATACAGGGAATTTTTACTAGGATTAAATGTCAGGAATTGTGAAAAACTGAGTTTAAATGTATTTGGCTAAGGTATATGTAAACTTCTGACTTCAACTGTATATATATTTTTTACAATTAAAAACACCATGGAGATGACAGACTATTTGGTTTATTTTGTCTAAGAAGAAGCATTAAATAAATGCATATACATAATTGCTCTCTTCATAACTTCATAGACCATCCCTCTGTTCATTCTTCCATACAGTATGCACATTGTTTTTTTTCATTATATTTTTTCTCTATTGAGTCTCATCCCTCTGATGAAGAAGTCTCTGCAGTCTGGATTTCAAGACACCAGGGTGGTTTTACTGTAGATCCAGACAGGACTTTAGGGCTTATACAGTCTCATTGGCAGGGCTGAGTTGAGTCTGTGTGGGGTTCTCTAGGGCTCAGTAACTGGGTCTCAATAGGTCCATTAGGGCTCAAACCCCTCACTCCTCCGCCATTGAGTGTCAGGAAGCACACAGTCTCTCTGGGCAGTGAAGGGGAAAAGCCGCCGCTTTCTTCCTGCTTCCTGTTGGCCAGAGTCAGAGCCCTGAGATGCTCCTGGGCCTCCTCCAGGATAAGGGCCATCTCATCCTGCTGCTGGCCCCCCGTAGAGGAGGAGCAGGAGGTGGAGGTGTGGTGCAGCGTGATGAGGGAGCATCCTCCTCCTACTTCTATACCGGGCGTGGCGCTGCAGGTGGCTGAGCCTGTGGTGGCCGTTTGCAAACAGGAGACCTCATCCTGGTTGCCCTGGACCGAGGGGATGATGGGGATGGAGCAGGTCTGAAATGGAGGAGGTGAGGAGAGGCTGGGATGTCTGGGGTACCTGAGGTTCCTGGTAGAAGTGGAGATATCATGGTCCTGGCCCTGGTCCAGAAGACTGCAGCGCACCTCCACCCTGCTCTCCCATGACCGCTCAATCAACATGGGGGGTTGCATATTTAGAAAGGCATCCTGTCGCGGGTCGCTCCCAGCCCTCACAATCTGGTACCTGAAGGAGGGAAGAGCGGCAACAGACAGACAGACAGAGAGAAGGATATTACAATTGCTGTCAATTCCCACGTGTACTCATTTCCCTTCAAGAAAAGGTCATTGCTTTGAGTTTCATTTTAACTCAAGCCTTTAAAGCAACTGCCCAAACAAAACAAGGATACTCAGGCAGACAAAATTCACCTTGCCATCTCAGAGGCATGAAGAGCACACAAAGGAAAAGATGAGCTTGACATTTCTCTTTCATGTCTTTATCTAGCCAAACTCTCACAAAGTATGAGCTGGATTATTAGTTGGGAGAGGTAAGAGGGAGTTCAGACACTACATTATTAATTTGACACATGAAATGGGGACACTTTAAGAAATGGAGCAACCATGAATATTTAAATCAGCAACAATGTGTTTGACACATCTGAGTATCTAGGATTATTAACAAAGTCATCAACGTTCAATAATATCCCATTAATATCGACATTTGTTCATGACTTCACAAAACACTTTCAAAGTGATTGTGTTGTGAATATCTAATATAGATTTTTTTTGCTCTCTTCTTTTTCTCTTTGTGACGTGGCATGAGCTACCTCACAATAGAGCAACACATCCTCTCTGTAATATCAGTCTCAATCTGTAACGGCAGTCTATTTCTTCCTCCTCCGCGGACGAGGAGAGGCGAGAAGGATCGGAGGACCAATGTGCAGAGTGGTAAGTTTCCATGATTTTAATATCCACGAAAACAAGACACAATACAAAATAACAAAAGTACTAACCGTAACAGTCCCGTGTGGCACAAACACTGACACAGGAAACAAACACCCACAAACCAAACGTGAAACCCAGGCTGCCTAAGTATGATTCTCAATCAGGGACAACGATTGACAGCTGTCTCTGATTGAGAATCATACCAGGCCGAACACAAAACCCCAACATAGAAAAACACACATAGACAACGCACCCCAACTCACGCCCTGACCATACTAAATAAATACAAAACAAGGGAAATAATGTCAGTAACGTGACACAACCGAGGAACAGTCTATGGCTCTCAGCTCATTATCTTTGTATAAACTCTTAGAAAAAAAAGGTTCCATATAGAACCAAAAAGGGTTCTATCACTTGCTTCAAATCTGAAAACCTTAAAAGTTCTATATAGAACTCTTTTATGGGCTTCTTTGGTAAGAACCCTAGGGGTGCTTCTTCACTGAACATAAAATGGTTGAATATAGAAGCCTGTGTGGTGCAATTGATAAATTATGGCTACTAACAAATATAAATATTTCTATGAATATAATATATTAAACTATTAAATAATGGACAAAATAATGCCAGCATAGTTTTCAGATTGTATTGTCATTATATGCAAACATAGTTAGGAAATATGCACTGGTGGCCAGGGAGGAATCTTTGTTTGAATGCTGGGCCTTTATAGAAATAAACATGAGTTAATCTACCAAAACAAATACAAAAAAGCTATGCAGACATGTAATTATTATCAAATCAAATGTTATTTTTCACATGCGCCGAATACAGTGAAATGCTCACTTACAAGCCCTTAACCAACAATGCAGTTTTAAGAAAAACAAGTGTTAAGTAAAAAATAGATAAGTAAAAAAACAAAAATAAAAGTAACAAATAATTAAAGAGCAGCAGTAAAATAACAACAACGAGGCTATATACAGGGGGTACCGGTACAGAGTCATTGTGTGGCGGAACCGGTTAGTCGAGGTAATTGAGGTAATATGTACATGTAGGGACTATGCATAGATAATAAACAGAGAGTAGTAGCAGCAGTGTAAAAGGGGGGCGATGCAAATACTCTCCGTAGCCATTTGATTAGGTGTTCAGGAATCTTATGGCTTGGGTGTAGAAGCTGTTAACCTGTTGAGGATGGGGGCGCTGTTGAGACTATTTATGCTAATTGGGTAATTTTTGAAACGGCTTCCCACAAAATCCTTGATCGTACAATATGCATATTATTATTATTATTGGATAGAAAACAGTCTATAGTTTCTATAGGAGTTGAAATTTTGTCACTAAGTGGAACAGAGCCCATTCTACAGCAATTTCCCTGACATGGAGTCAGATTTCAGAAATGTTGGCCACTGTTCTGAAGTCAGTTAAAAGGGCACTGTTATTGCTATGACTATACGGACACTTCTTACGTCTTCCCCTGGATGCCTTTACGTGATGACGATTCCAATGGGGTCGATTGCGCGTTCACAGGCCCTATAAATTAAAAAACCCTGTAGCTAGCAAGTCTTTTCTTGGTGCGTAACGCGCGTGGAGGACACCGAGCCGCCCCTGTTCCAAGCGTTAGTTTAGCCTGTTATATTTCTCCGGTCATCTTTTCACTCGTTATAGGAGTTAAAAACATCATAAGGTAGTTAATTTAAAGCGTTTTATAGCAATTTATATCCGTTTAGTGCGATTTTGGGACATTTATTTTTGAAACGATGTGAATAGCTGGGCACGCTTTTCAGTTCATCCCGAACGCAGTTGGCATTTCCACATGGCAAGAGGACAGCTTTCCACCAAAAGACGATTACTCCCAAGAAAGGATCCTTTGCCCAAGATACTGATGGAAGAACAGCTCAAAGTAGGACATTTTTATTATGATAAATCGTGTTTCTGTCGAAACATTTTAGTGGCTTAGGACGCCATGTTTTTTGACGTAGCTTCGCTTGGCGCAAACTGTATTGAAAAGTAAGGATAAATTAAAAAATGTAATTCCGCAATTGTATTAAGAATTAAATTGTCTATCAATCCCTGTCCACCCTATATTTTTTAGTCACGTTTATGAGTATTTATGTATAAGAGTAGATCACTGTCTAAGTGGCGCAAGGACATTTTCTGACCAGCTGAGCTACATTTCACATTGTCTAACCATGATTTTGGTGGCTAAATATAAACGTTTTCGATCAAACTCTATATGGATTGTGTAATATGATGTTACAGGAGTGTCATCTGAAGAATTCTGAGAAGGTTAGTGAAAAAATTTATATATTTTTGGCGATGTTGACGTTATCGCTCACTTTGGCTAGAATCAATGCTGGGCTGCTATGTGCTATGTGCTATGCTAATGTAACGATTTATTGTGTTTTCGCTGTAAGACACTTAGAAAATCTGAAATATTGTCTGTATTCACAGGATCTGTGTCTTTCGATTCGTGTATGCTGTGTATTTTTACGAAATGTTTGATGATTAGTAAGTAGGTAAACACGTTGCTCTAAGTAGTTTTTCTATTCCATTTGTGACGGTGGGTGCAATTGTAACCTATGCCATCTACCTGAAATATGCACTTTTTTCTAACAAAACCTATCCCATACCATAAATATGTTATCAGACTGTCATCTGATGAGTTTTTTTGTTGGTTAGGGGCTATAAATATCTTAGTTTAGCCGAATTGGTGATGGCTACTGGTGTTGGTGGACAAATAAAAGATGGTGGATTATGCTAATGTGTTTTTAGGTAATAGATGTACATCTTTACATATTGTGTCTTCCCTGTAAAACATTTTAAAAATCGTACATGTTGACTGGATTCACAAGATCTGTGTCTTTCATTAGCTGTATTGGACTTTAATGTGTGAAAGTTAAATATTAAAAAAAAAAAATCGCGGCACTGGTTTTTCAGTGGGGGGGGGGGGGGGGGGTGCCGCTAGCGGCACGCTGATCCTAGACAGGTTAAGAAGTCGGTTGGACCTAGACTTAGCGCTCTGGTACCGCTTGCCGTGCGGTAGTAGAGAGAACAGTCTATGACTAGGGTGGCTGGAGTCTTTGACAATGTTTAGGGCCTTCCTCTGACACCGCCTGGTATAGAGGTCCTGGATGGCAGGCAGCTTGGCCCCAGTAATGTACTGGGCTGTACGCACTACCCCCTGTAGTGCCTTGCGGTCGGATGCCGAGCAGTTGCCATACCAGGCAGTAATGTAACCAGTCATGATTTTACATTTTTACATTTTAGTCATTTAGCAGACGCTCTTATCCAGAGCGACTTACAGTAGAGTGCATACATTGTATTACATTTTTTTACATTTCATTACATTTTACATACTGAGACAAGGATATCCCTACCGGCCAAACCCTCCCTAACCCGGACGACGCTATGCCAATTGTGCGTCGCCCCACGGACCTCCCGGTTGCGGCCGGCTGCGACAGAGCCTGGGCGCGAACCCAGAGACTCTGGTGGCGCAGCTAGCACTGCGATGCAGTGCCCTAGACCACTGCGCCACCCGGGAGGCACGGGAGGCATGATGCTCTCGATGGTGCAGCTGTATAACCTTTTGAGGATTCGAGGACCCATGCCAAATCTTTTCAGTCTCCTGTTGGGGAATAGGCTTTGTCGTGCCCTCTTCATGACTGTTTTGGTGTGTTTGGAACATGATAGTTTGTTGGTGATGTTGACACCAAGGAACTTGAAGCTCTCAACCTGCTCGACTACAGCCCCATCGATGAGAATGGGGGTGTGCTTGGTCCTCCTTTTCCTGTAGTCCACAATCATCTCCTTTGTCTTGATCACGTTGAGGGAGAGGTTGAGGAAGAGGTTATGATGTACAAGAACAACTTACAAGCAGTTGTTGTCAGAGATCCCCAGTTGGGTTATTGCCAAACTGAGCTAATATAGATAGTGTTTTAAAAGTAACGTAATGATTAAATTGGCTATTGAATCACCAATATTCGGTATTACAAATAATGTATTATAAATCATTTTGATAGCTACATACTGTTTCAGTCAGCCCACTTAACATCACGTGCATTCCACAGAGGTCAGCAACAAAAGTCTTCTAATTGCTTCATGAAAAATAGTCCCCTCATCTGACTCAATGAAATACAGAAATAAAGTGACAATTAGCTAATTTTGTCAGGCTGTAGTCTATAGCTTTATTTGCCATATTCAATCAGAAAAATGCACATTTAATTGTAAGCGTCAGCTACCTAGAAAGCTAGCTTGTAAAGTGGTTAAATATTAAATTTCACTCCATACACACACACAGACAATGTTAAGCAGTGGACTTTGAAAAATAAAAAAGACAGGTTTCAATGTAGAAAAGTATTTTAATTTTATCTCATGAAATCGATTATTTGTTCATCTAATTACAGTGCTCTATTGTAATTATTCATTCTGTAAGATGTATTTAAGGCAGGGATGCCTTCAATACTATACACAGTAGACTTCTGTGGCAGCTGGTGGGAAGAGCTATAGAAGGACAGGCTCATTGTAATGTCAAGAATGGAATAAATGGAAAGGTATAAAACACATCAAACATATGGAAACCACATGTTTGACCCTGTTCCAATTATCCCATTCCAGCCATTACAATGAGCCCATCCTCCTATGATGCTTTTTCCCCTCTCCTGGTCTCCATCTGGCCCACCAGAGGTTGGTTCCCTGGCAAAGGAACTGTAGGAACGGATTTCCTGTAAAATTGATATATTGAATGATTACATCAACTACTTTGAAAAAGTGAATTGAAATTAATATCCCTTTTCCATGAAGTAGAATTAATTTAATGTCACTCATTCTATTGCACTGTATTCTAACTAAGCCCAATTTACCAGTTCATAAGTGTAGGTTTCACAATGCACTAGCTAGTTGAAAAAGACAGACACCGTGATGGCTGCTTGTCTCTGTATTTGGGAAAGTTATGATGGTGCTCGAATCCATCAATTCTCTCTTTATGCATTGGCCATCCATATGTTATGGTTGGAGAAATGTGTTCATATTGTCGCTGTAGACAGCTCTGTAGCAGAATTTGTAGTTTTTTTTACTTTTAAGACAGTGGAATTTGCACCCCAAACATTTGTGAATAATCACCAGCATTGGAAATAAATTAATATGCCAACGAACATTACTGAACTAACCTTTTCTGAAACTTCAGTGTCCCTTGGCCTTGGGTAGCAGCAGCAGATCGTTTAACCTTTTTTATTTTTGCCAAATAGATTTATTCAGTCTAAATGATTAATGTTAGCATGATTGCATTAACCTAGCTAGTTAATGTTAGCTAGCTTGCTACAGTATCTAGCCAGAGATGCTTGGAAAGGACGAAATAGGAATCCCAGTGGCAAATAAATGGAGAAAAGTATAACACTCCACCTAGCTGAATGTCGACCAATTGCATTCACAGTGTCATGCTGCGTCACACGGTTGCTAAGCTAATCATCACGCAATCCTTTCTAAAAGTCAGTGTTTGAGTCGAAAAACCTCCCTATTTTCCTCAAAAGTACGAAATATCCTGATTAAAAGCTATATTGCAGAAAACAAATTAATCATCTCACATCTCGGGAAAAGACTTGTAATGTTGTACTTGTTCACGTAATTCGAATCCCTTTCTAGTGAACGCATGAGATCCAATACCAGTAAGCATTATTGATTAGAAACATTATTGAAAAATGGAAACCAAGCTATTTCGCTAACGTAAACTCACTCACTTTGTACATGCCTTGGTCCGTACAATTGACCTTATTTTAGCGCCCCAAAAACGTAATACTTCCAGATCAACTGTAATGTCAATACCATTGTAAAGCACAATTTCTCCCCTTCCCAACAGAATCCATTACATGACCCCCACGCTGCCCGTTTCTGCATGATTCAAGAAGGCAATAAGCCCCGTCGGGTCTTTTTAAAAATTGCAAGTGGGGAAGCGAAACTAATGCGTGATAGTGAGAAGGAGAGATGTTGTGTGGGAAAATTGCTTTTTTTCACTCGATCTGTCCAACCTTGTCGCCTCTAAAATGTAAATAAAACACTATAAAGAGTTTATATAATGTGTCATTACATACCTATTTGAAGGTTTGTGTCGAATTTGAATCGGGTTTTTAGGGCGGTGCTAAAGTGATCTTAGAAGTAAACAGCGGCTTTGAGAATGATGATCGCATGCAATGATGACGCAAAAAAATGACTAGGTATCCCCCATTACCCCCGTCACTGTTCATTTCTTGTTTTTAAAGGATGAGAGAAGTGCTACACCTGGTGGAGAGAGATTGTAAGACAGAAATAGTTGCTTTATGCGTGCTGTACGTTACGTCATGACACTTCACGGTGTAACGGAGGGTCAGTGTTTTCAACTTTTCTCCAATACTATAGAGCCATTACCATTTCGATCAACGCTTGAATAGAAACCTAGTTCACATCCCCGATTTTGAAGTCAACACAGTTGCTACAGTCCCATTAGTTTTCTTTGTAGCCTCGTTTGAATGTTGCGGTTGCGCACATTTGTACGGAATGGGGTGAATTTACATTAGATATAGTACCTACCAAAGTTGTCCGCTGCTGTCGGGAGACACCGACTCGACACCGAAAAGTAAGGAACGCAAGATTTAGGATCCCTGTGTCAACACATGCTACCAGCTAGTCAGCTAGCTAGTTGCAATGGAGCACGCTTTGCTTGGAATAGCTAACGGACATTTCCAGCGCAGTAGAAGCTGTATTTATTACGCTCTTCTCCGGGACAATATTGACAATCCGGAGTTCCAATGCGGCAATTGTTTGCTACCGGAGGACTACAGGAATGAGGTGGCTATGCATAGCAAGCAAACCTGAATTCTGCGCTAACTTATGGGAACTTTCAAATTGGAACTTTCTCGTTCTCAACTCCTATGGAGGGATGTTGCTCGGGCCTAATGGATGTTTCCCCCCTTGTCATCTGTTCCTATCCGAATGGCCTGTGCTACCTGGAACTAGCCTGACAAGGAAATCATCTCCATCTGCTTCTCTTCCTCCATCCTGTAGTGAAGTAGCCGGAGAACAGCAAGAAGAGTGTTCAAATCAGCCCTGGTCCCATGTCACAAGTTGTGGAAACCGAAGGCAGCAACATGCTGCTAAGTGGATGGGGGTGACTGCAAGAGGTTTTGGAGGAGATTGACAAAAGAAATAGCTTCGCTGCACTGGTGCCTAATCTACCTGCTCCATCATCGCTGGGACTGCTTGTGACTTGCGATGACGGCGCTAACTCCAACTACGCTGACTCCAGCAGCAACTTCGTCGTTGAGTTTGGTTCCTTTCCCTCTCTCTGGATCTGACAGGGCACTGCCTGCTGTGGGAGGGTCTGAACCTATCACCGGGAGCAGCGGGCGTACGCTATCCTGCTTCTTGTGGGCCAGTGAAAGGCTCAACGAATTGTGTGAGGGGTGGGAATGGGCGGATTTCTCAATTCCCTTCACCGGCCGTTGTATAGGGCAGTTCAATTGTGAGAAATGTCTCAGCCCCTGGAGCAAAAACTTTGTGCTATCCAGGAGCACGAGTACAGGACATCAATAAGCTGCCCCCAAACATTTTAAGCCAGAATCAGGAAATTGAGTATATCATAGTTCATGTGGGATTCAAATACATTATGAAGGGCAGCTCAGAACAGCTGAAGATGGATTTTAAAGAGCTGATTGGGTTACTACTTGACATCAACAAACGTCCCATAATATCTGGCCCTCTGTCCTCCCTAAATCGTGGCATTGAACGGTTCAGCAGAAATAAATCCCTCCATAACTGGCTACGAGACTATTGCAGCTCTATGGGTGTAACATTTATTGACAATTTTGATACCTTCTGGAAACAAAGATCTTATTATGAGGATGGGATCCACCCAAATCATTTGGGATCCTGGATCCTTTCACAGCATTATAAGGCTGCGGTGAAACAATGAGCTTGGACACACCTACTCATTCAAGGGTTTTTCTTTATTTTTACTATTTTCTAAATTGTAGAATAATGGTGAAGACATCAAAACTATGAAATAACACATATGGAATCATGTAGTAAACAACATTGTGTTAAACAAATCAAGATATATTAAATATTTTAGATTCTTCAAGGTAGACACCCTTTGCCTTGAGGTGAAGTATAAAATATATTTTAATTTGTTTAACACTTTTGTGTGTTATTTCATAGTTTTATGTCTTCACTATTATTCTACAACGTAAAATAGTACAAAACTAACACAAACCCTTCAATGAGTAGGTTTGGCAAAACTTTTGACGGGTACTGTAAAAAACGATAGTAAAAAGCTTTGGAGCACCTTAAATTAAATTTGGGGCAAAAAAGCAAGCTCAGCTCCATCATTCATTGAATCAGATGGCTCCTTCATCACAAAACCCACTGATATTGCCAACTACTTTTATGATTTTGTCATTGGCAAGATTAGCAAACTTAGGCAAGACATGTCAGCAACAAACGCTGACACTACACTCCAAGTATATCCGACCAAATGTGAGTGTGGAAAAGGTGAACAAATTAATATTGTCTATTAACAATGACATACTATACGTTTTCCCAGCAGCAGACAATGATCGATAATGTCAAAAGCAGCACTGAAGTCTAACAAAACAGTCCCCACAATATTTTTTATCATCAATTTCTCTCAGCCAATCATCAGTCATTTGTGTAAGTGCCGTGCTTGTTGAATGTCCTTCCCTAAAAGAGTGCTGAAAGTCTGTTGTCAATTTGTTTAATCTAAAATAGCATTGTATCTGGACAAACACCATTTTTTTCAAAAGTTTACTAAGGGTTGATAACAGGCTGATTGGTAAGCTATTTGATACAGTAAAGGAGACTTTACTATTCTTAGGTAGGGGAATGACTTTTGCTTCCCTCCAGGCATGAGGGGACACACTTTCTAAACTCAGCAAAAAAAATGTACGTCCCTTTTTTCAGGACCCTGTCTTTCAAAGATAATTCATTAAAATCCAAATAACTTCACAGATCTTCGTTGTAAAGGTTAAACACTGTTGCCCATGCTTCAGTGAATGTTTCCCATGCTTCCCATGTTCAATGAACCATAAAGAATTAATGAACATGCACCTGTGGAACGGTTGTTAAGACACTAACAGCTTACAGACAGTAGGCAATTAATGTCACAGTTATGAAAACTTAGGACACTAAAGAGGCCTTTCTACTGACTCTGAAAAACAGCATCATCGGACTGAGACTGTTGTCATTGCAGGCAATCTCAATGCTGTGCGTTACAGGGAAGACATTCCCCATTCCCCCCAGAAATGTCTGGGAACTTGCGGGTGCCTTGGTGGAAGAGTGGGGTAACATCTCACAGCAAGAACTTGCAAATCTGGTGCAGTCAAAGAGGAGGAGATGAACTACAGTAATGCAGCTGGTGGCCACACCAGATACTGACTGTTACTTTTGATTTTGACCCCCCCCCCCCCCCCCTTTGTTCAGGGACACATTAATCCATTTCTGTTAGTCACATGTCTGTGGAACTTGTTCAGTTTATGTCTCAGTTGTTGAATCTTGTTCTGTTCATACAAATATTTACACATGTTAAGTTTGCTGAAAATAAAGTTGACAGTAGGAGGACGTTTCTTTTTTTGCAACTCACATGTGAAAAGATTAACAAAGAGCTGCAGTTTGTTTCAGAATGGGTGGCAAGGAATACGTTAGTCATAAATATTTCAAAAACTAAAAGCATTGTATTTGGGACAAATCATTCACTAAACCCTACATCTCAACTAAATATTGTAAGGAATAATGTGGAAATTGAGCAAGTTGAGGAGACTAAACTGTTTGGAGTAACCCTGGATTGTAAAACTGTCATGGTCAAAACATATTGATACAATACTATCTAAAATGGGGAGAAGTCTTTCCATAATAAAGCGCTACTCTTCCTTCTTAACAGCACTATCAACAAGACAGGTCCTACAGGCCCTATTTTTGTCGCACCTGGACATCTTTTCAGTCGTGTGGTCAGTTGCCACAAAGAGGAACTTAGGAAAATTGCAATTTTCTCAGAACAGGGCAGCACGGCTGGCCCTTAGATGTACACAGAGAGCTAACATTAATAATATTCATGTAAATCTCTCCTGGCTCAAAATGGAGGAGAGATTGACTTCATCACTACTTGTATTTGTGAGAAGAATTGACATGTTGTATTCACCGAGCTGTCTGTTTGAACTACAGTACTGGCACACAGCTCAGACACCCATGCATACCCCACAAGACATGCCACCAGAGGTCTCTTCACAGTCCCCAAATCCAGAACAGACTATGGGAGGTGCACAGTACTACATAGAGCCATGACTACATGGAACTCTATTCCACATCAAGTAATTAATGCTAGCAGTAAAATTTGATTTAAAAAACAGATAGAAATACACTTTATGGAACAGAAGGGACTGTGAAGCAACACAAACAGGCACAGACACATGCTTACAAACACGTGACAGCATACGCACTATACACACACGTATACATGTGAGTACAAATACCCATACCAACATACTGTTTACTACATACTTAATGAGTATATACTATATACTATTATGTCATTTTTATTTTCTTCTTTTTTAAATCAATTTTACCCCCTTTTCTCCCCAATTTTCGTGGTATCCAATTGCTAGTAATTACTATCTTGTCTCATCGCTACAACTCCCGTACGGGCTCGGGAGAGACGAAGGTCGAAAGCCATGCGTCCTCCGAAACACAACCCAACCAAGCCGCACTGCTTCTTAACACAGCGCGCCTCCAACCTGGAAGCCAGCCGCACCAATGTGTCGGAGGAAACACCGTGCCCCTGGCTCCCTTGGTTAGCGCGCACTGCGCCCGGCCCGCCACAGGAGTCGCTGGTGCGCGATGAGACAAGGATATCCCTACCGGCCAAACCCTCCCTAACCCGGACGACGCTAGGCCAATTGTGCGTCGCCCCACGGACCTCCCGGTCGCGGCCGGCTGCGACAGAGCCTGGGCGCGAACCCAGATTCTCTGGTGGCACAGCTAGCACTGCGATGCAGTGCCCTAGACCACTGCGCCACCCGGGAGGCCCCTGTTATGTCATTTTAGTATACTGTAAACTAGCGTTATCATTTCAGTTGAGCATACTAGCGCTTCGCCTGTCTACCGGAAGTTGATGCTGTTGCTATGCAACCTTTTGCTAGCTAGTTAGCCTAACACATGACTAGTTAGACATTTTACGATTTTGGGCCAAAGCGTGCTCTGGGCGTTAGTAAATCCAGAGCGTTGTCAGATTGTCCGTTTGTAAATTCAGAGTGTTTTGCTCTCGGAGTATTCAGAGTGCACACTAGATGCTCTGGCCGAGGAGTAGAGTTGATCCGATCATTCAACGGCAGTCAAGCACCCAAGCTAACTGGCTAATGTTGGCTCGATACATCCAGACACAAATGAGAGAACACCTCACTCTGACCATTTTACTCGCCCTAGCAGAGCTGGTTAGGCTGTTTTTATGTTATCCTGAGTGTTGGTGACTGTAACTGTGCTGCTGGCAACAATTTATTTACACTTTATTTTGCCAACGTTTACTGACACCGGCCACCTGCCATATTCAGCGGGTGTTGAGCGTTAGTAAATTCCTCAGTTATTCTGCGCTCTGGCACACTCAGACGAGAGTGCTCTGAAATTAGAGTAGATAGCCAGAATTAACAATGTCCATTGAAACATACAACGACTTTACCACTTTTCTAAGAATTCTGTGAATAATCAAGTCAAAAAACATTGGGTAGGTAGTTAGATAGCAGATAGGTAATATCTGCCTGGCAAGTTCGATGAATTAGTAACCAACAAACGTTAGGTAACTAGCTAACATACCGGTACATACTGCTGTAAGGATAGCGTAGCTAACAAATTGTCAGCCAACGTAACAAAACGTATTTGAAAAGTCATGACTTTATTAAATTGCTCAGCATTTTCTTAACATTTGTCATAATTAGTTAAAGCAATGAATTTGTGTCAGCTCTCGTCAGACTTCGGCTGGATATCTTCCGCCATTTTCTTCAAATCTGAAAACGTTGTGAAGCCACGCCCATTTTCTGAAGAATTGCATTATGGCCCCTGAAAAAATACGGAAATAGTGTACACTGCTTGTATACTACGTATTTGGGCCAATTTAGTACGACATCCGGGAACTTTTGGCATATCTATACTATGACCAATAAGCATACTATATACACAAATCACGTCACAAATAGTACGGTTAGTGTGGTTATTATGAGTACTAGAACACAGCTATGGATTTTGTGTTGTAGATATGTGGTAGTAGAGTAGGGGCCTGAGGGAACACACTTAATGAGTTATGAAATCTGTTGTGAATGTATTGTAATGTTTTTAAAATTGTAAAACTGCCTTAATTTTGCTGGACCCCAAGAAGAGTAGCTGCTGCCTTGGCTAATGGGGATCCATAATAAATACAAATGCTCATGTTGGGTTTTTGAGCTAGCGCCCACTTGACTCCCATTCACTCCTTGTCCCAGAATCACCCAGAATGCACCACACGGCCCATTGATGACAAATGGGCAATGTACACATTGGGCGTTAGTAAGATTCCAATTTAGTTTCCCATCTCCTCAAAATACTGTATATCTGAACTAGCAAGACCAAGCTAATGCTACCACTAGTAGTTTGGTTTACTAGCAATAGAATGGATTATTTTAGATAGTTTTAGAGGACAACTGTTTTTACCTACACATACCTTGCTTCCTATTAAAATGTGTGTTTGCTTTCTCATGAGGCAGCAAACCAGGCAGGCAGGAGAGGATGGTTCCCGTTAGATTACACAGATATAAAGTCAGATTCCACAGACTGGAGAGGAGGGTGAGCAAAGAAAGAAACCAAGTGCAGAGTGCAGAGTCAAACAACCAACAAGGTGCTGGGGCAACCAAACATAGTTGTTGAGAGTCGTGGTTGATGAGTCTCTGTAAGCTGTAGCTAGGATACCACTGTGACTGACAAGTGAATCCACCTGTCGCAGAGAGCGTGAGGGTTATTGCTTGAAATCCCAGGTAGAGGGTTGTTTTCACTAGACAAAACAGAGGCAAAATGGCTGGAATTGGGATAGGTACTAAGTTAACTTGTCCAATAAGAAAGACCTGCTTTATTTTCCATTGAAAAACGTTTTTCTATGACGTGAACCAAGGATTTTGTCTGGTAAACGCGTTCAGTGCTTCTCCGTTGAAAGTGGTGTGGAAAAGTACTGAGGCAAATGTTGTCTCGCCACATTGTTTTCCTGTGGCTCTGGACGTGACTGTCTTAGCTGTTGTTGGCTAAAATCCACATTACACTCTGGGGTAGGGCTAGAACCCTAAAGGTTCCTTGCATTCACTAAGTTAATATACAGTATACAACCTTTGTTTTAGTAAAGGGTCTAAATAACCTAAAGGTTATATATAGAATCCCAAATAACCCTTTTTTCTAAGAGTGTAATAATTCATAATCCCTGACAAAGGTTAGCTGCTTTTGTCGCATCAATATGTAACTTTGAGTCAATCTCCTGTAATAGCCTTCAGAAATGTAAGAGTGCTCAAAGCTGATGATTCTCTTTTTTACTGGGGTTTTGGAATGAGCCCCGAAAAAGCCATATTTAGACAGCCATATTGGGCCATGATCTCTGATGACAGGGATGTGGAAAATTCAATCAGCCAGAAAACATCCATGCACCCAACAGAGTGTGAATATACAGTGAGCTCCAAAAGTATTTGAACAGTGACACATGTTTGTTGTTTTGGCTCTTATTTATAATAAAAGTTACTCCAAAATGACATAATACATTATTTACCATTAATTTCTACTGGGCACAAAATCTAAATCTAAAACACAATCATAACAAACTTTATGTAATCATTGTGTGCTAGGAATATGGGACCAAATACTACACTTTTGACTACTTTATTACACATATAAGTACATTTGTCCTGATACTTTTGGTCCCCTAAAATGCAGGGACTGTGTACAAAAAGTGGTGTAATTTCTAAACGGTTCACCCACCCGATATGGATGAAAATACCTTCAAATGAAATCTGACGGTCTGAAACGTAACATTATAGTCAGTGTATAACTTCAAATCCAAAGTCCTGGAGTTCAGAGCCAAAACAACAGTAAAAGTGTCAATGTCCCAATACCTTTGGAGCTCAGTGTATGACTAGTGTGTAGGCTACAGAAATAAATATTGCTCTACGAAGTTGCTCTGTTCATAGATTTCAGGTTAGATTATAGAGGTGAGTTGTGTGTGCTGTACACATGTATAACCCACCACCTGTATTTGGGCCTATGTAGCAAATTTGAAATGGTGTTTTTTACATTGGATAAAAGTAGAAACTCAGAGTTAGAAAATGGTATGTCATACACGGCAGTTGAGGAACATACAGTTGAGGAACAATGGGAAAGTAATTCTGCTTTGAAAGTTGATAAACTTGTAAACTCATTTTTGAGAAAATGGTAATTGAATATTTTGGTACACCCACCGGAGAGCTTTTCGTTGTCTACACCCATTCAGCATCATTCACACCCTATTACGCCTTAACCCCACCAATCTCTTTAAGAAATCACAAGTGAGGCCATGTGCAAAACATAATGTCATAAACAACCAAATAGTTCAAGTCTAAAAGTGTTGAAATTAGTAGCAAAAAGTAGTAGTAAAAATACACTTTATCTAGTCCTTGGCCTATATCCTAATATGACTTGGGCGCAGGTAATGTTGTTCTTCACATTATCGTCTCTGGTAAAGACACAAAATATCAAATAAAATCAACGTTTTTTGTCACATGCACAGGATACAGAAGATGTAAACGGTACAGTGAAATGGTTACTGCATAGTGGAGTCTTTTATTTACACATGTAGCTAGCTACCTTAACAATGAACCATAATCCCAACTCTAATGACGTGTTCAAAACACCTGGGAACTCTGCAATCTCTGACTTCATTGCATTCAAAACAACTGGGAATTCAGAAAAAAACAAGCTCCTACTGGGAAATATCAAGTTGAATGGTCATCCAACTTGGAATTCCAACTAGGGAACCTTTCTAGAGCTCCAACTTTCCAACCTGAAGATCACTGACGTCATGATTTGACATCGTATTTTTCAGAGTTCTCAATTGTTTTGAACACGGCAATACTAGCATGCACCATGCATGAAAATTAAGGTCGCTAAAGCTAACCAAATAGGTTCAATGTCAGCTAGCTAACATTAGACTATAATTACGCAAATGGTTTTCTGAGATCCAAATAATATTACTACACAGATCATACAAGTAACATTATCTAGCGAGCCAGCTAGCTAACATTAGCTAGCTAGCCAACAGTACTTGCTGACAAAAATGTGAAACTTAGAATATCTGAAAATGTAGCTAGACTCTTACCCATATACAGTACATGGATGACATGATTGACCTTAGTTTGAAGAAGTAATCCGGAGACAGGTATTTTATACAACAGCCTTATGTTCTCTTTTCGACTCTTTCCATATTTGGCAATCATCTCTCTGCTCCCACCGGGCAATCCACTGATTTCAAATCTCCGTTAACTTCTTCTGTGACAACAACACCGTTGATCGCCGTTGCTTCCCCATCACTGTCATCAGAAGACTCTACAATGTCTGGTTCAATTAAAATGTTTTTACCTAAATGATGGATTTCCTCATCGTCTGATTCATTTTCAGAATCAAAGAGAGTCAGCAAGGAACAATCGTCCTCCAGAAAGTGGTCCATCACAACCTTTTCCTTTGTCGGTAGCATTATTAACTCCAGGGCAGCAATGTTGAGAGCAGTAGCAACACTTTTTCAGTTCTTCATGATATCTTTCAGAAGAAGCTGCGGTAGAAAGAATTATCCACACATACTGACCAGCTCATGTTATAGAAAGAATCACGCTACATGGCAGACCAATCCGAACGCATCTCTCGGCATATCCAGCCCATCCATTATCTCAGCCCATCATGATGACATACAAGTGTGTTACTAAGGCATATGAAAGTCCACATGTTCCAATAGGCATTTCTGCCCAACAAAAACACCTTTTCATAAAAAATACATTAAAATGCCTCTCCTGTGAAGTAGTAACGTGTGACATACACCTAGCTTCCTGGGTCAGATATACAGTACAGTATGGTTTAAGGTATATAACATTTTTTTTATAGTATATTTTATATTTGGAATATTAGGATTCCACTTTGTATTATGATCTATAAATCCACATAGATCATAATACAGAGATATCTATATGGGTTTTATGGCTATTTAGATAATACTGTAGTGTTTAATTATGGTTTATGAATGCAAATTACAAAGAGCTTGGGATAGTAGAGCCTGGGATAGTAGTGATGATTTTCCAAATTGAACTGATGAATGAACAAGCTATTGCAGCTGTCAGACAGGAGCGTTCCAGAAAATTCTGGGACCGAGACTATTGGCCGGTTCAATCAGGAATAATTTCCTGAGTAAATTAATCCCTAAATAATTAGAAGACCATTAAAGATAGACAGAATAGTGTATTAGAATGCTATTGACCAGTGATGTGTAGGCCCCTGGAGGGTGAGGGACTTACGACCCAGTCTGACGGGGGCAGAACAGCCAAGGTTGATCATCAACGCTTCCTTATACTGTATAAGTCACCTTGTCAGAGGAATCAATTACAGTGATAATGACCTTGTAGAAAGGAGCCAAGTTACAGCTAAGGCAGGTACTTTGATATCTGATTTATGCTGAAGTATCTCTACACTCGGTCTGCAACACTTTCACTGCAATGACAGACAGGTATTTGCATATTTCAACTTTGCCTCTGTGAATTCTTCACCTGGGGGATTCAGAGAAAGCCCTGAGAAACCTGACAGGTTTATCTAAAAATACTAGTAACAATAGAACACAAGTGGAGTTCTGTGTCCGTGTAAGTCATTTTGGAGAGATAACGGCAGGTTTTCTGACAGGCATGGAAGAAGAGGGATAGCACTTCTTACTGGGTTGTTTGACTATTGTATGCAAAACATGCAGTTTCTACATTCCTCCTCTCGCTCCCTTTTTCTCTCTCTCTCTCCCTCTTCTCTCACACTGTCATTGTGCTCTCACATGTCTCCCTTTACCGCAGAGTCTCCATGGCAACTCAAGCTTGCACTTCAATGGGGATTCTCTCTGCGCTCGTTGTCTGTAATCTAGAAATAGGTCAGTCTTTCCACCTAATCATGTGCTTCTGCCTTCGTGCCAGCTGGAGCCCATGTCTAGCACCTGGTATGTCAGCAGAGTTAGGCAGTTCCCCTGTAATTGCTTATTCTACAAGCACTTGACAGTGGTCTGGTTACCAAGTTGTAGAGCACAAGACATACTTACAATATCAACCAATTAGTTGACTGGAACAGTCCCTGTAACACGTGACCAACCTTATCCACATTTATAAAGCATTGCCCTCTATTTAGAAGTTCCTGCTCAGATGGACCACCCCCAGAGCCTGTCTGTTTTAGTGAGTCATGCCTGGTGTCAAGGTCTCGCTGTTCAGCTGCCCACTGATTCCCTCCCCTCTGTAAGGCACTGACAAACTAAGAGAGAAGAATGGCAGCGCATGACTGTCATTAAAAAGACAATCCACAGCCGACAGGCCAAACACTCCCTATGAGCTAATGACATTTTACTGCAGATCATAACATAACCTTATTTGTATCGTTGCTCAGCACATTGAAAAACAAAGAGAAGGAGCAAAAAACGTGTGTGCAGAGGGTCCCCTCCTTTATTCAGTTCTTAAAACAAGCTGCCTCTGAAATTTCTCCTCTTGAAATTAAATCTAAAGCTTTGTCGGCACCGAGGCAACAGTGTTCCACATTCTGGGGCTTTTTTTAGAATGACTCGGCGAGGAGAGAAAGAGAAATAGAGAAAGAGACAGAGAGAGAGAGAGTGAGAGACAATATGGGAGGAAGAGAGAGAGAGGGTGACTTGAAAAGGAGAGAATTAAATGGAGAGGGAAGGGACTTGAGGAGGAGAGAGCTAGAAAAGAACCAGGAGGGAGAGAGGGAGCGCGAGAGAGGCAGCCAGAGGGAGAGAAAGAGTGACAAAAAGAGAGAGATAGAGCGAGAGAGGCAGACAGAGGGAGAGAAAGAGTGACAAAGAGAGAGATAGAGCGAGAGAGGCAGACAGAGGGAGAGAAAGAGTGACAAAAGAGAGATAGAGCGAGAGAGGCAGACAGAGGGAGAGAAAGAGTGACAAAAAGAGAGAGATAGAGCGAGAGAGGCAGACAGAGGGAGAGAAAGAGTGACAAAAAGAGAGAGATAGAGCGATAGAGGCAGACAGAGGGAGAGAAAGAGTGACAAAAGAGAGATAGAGCGCGAGAGAGGCAGACAGAGGGAGAGAAAGAGTGACAAAAAGAGAGAGATAGAGCGAGAGAGGCAGACAGAGGGAGAGAAAGAGTGACAAAAAGAGAAAGATAGAGCGAGAGAGGCAGACAGAGGGAGAGAAAGTGACAAAAAGAGAGAGATAGAGCGAGAGAGGCAGACAGAGGGAGAGAAAGAGTGACAAAAAGAGAGAGATAGAGCGAGAGAGGCAGACAGAGGGAGAGAAAGAGTGACAAAAAGAGAGAGATAGAGCGAGAGAGCAAGTGAAGGAGAGAAAGCAGCCATCGCCCTGTGTAATTTGGAGAAAGGGACTCTTGTTTAAAGAGTACAGGTGGATCCATAAATCAGAGATGAAAGCTGTCGGTGGTTCGATGACGGAGGCAAACAGAAGGGCCGCACAGCCTGGGATAAGAGCCTGGGATAGGTTGGGCTCATTATGCACCATTCCTCCTCTCCAAAACAGCCACAGCAGTGCTTTCTCTCTGCTACAAAATAATGACTCCGACACCACTGCAGCGAACGGAAACAATCTGAATGTACAAGTATCTAAACTCTTGGAGTCTGTGGCTGTGTGTAATCCATTTTGCTGTGATATGTTGCTCTGTCAAAAAAAAACGTTGTTTTATATGTATTGCTTGGCACACTTGTTGGTTGGCAAAATGTACAAACACATGAATTATGAGTTAAGTCATGGTTGCAGAAGTAGTATTCAAGGTGAAGGACATGATGTACACGTTTTCACTATTACTGCTAAATTGAATGACAATTGACATGTAGTCATTACTAAATGTATCTGATACACCAACAGTTTAACTTACCCTTTCAACAATTCAACCTCCCTCTCAGACGACTCCAATTCATGGAGGTGTTGGTAGGCGGTGCCAGAATGTTTGGATCCTCCAATTGGATTTCGTCTTCCTCTGGGTATGGGCGGTGTTTTACGAGGTACTGACCAATGGGTGGCTTTACTTATCTGGTCTGGACTGTGAGACAGGGAGCTGCTTCTAAAATCAAACACAGGGACAGGGATCAAAAGTGTTTTTTCTCACTAAAAGTATTCTGTATGATACATCACATTAACTGTTTCCTACCATGGTTATGTTACTATCTCTATTGTGAGCCATCACATGGCTGTGGATGAGAAGATTTATCACCAGGAGTTCCCTCGTCCAGAAAATGAACAACCGAAAATTCACATCAAAACTGCCACAAGGCAACACACAGCTAGAAGGCCCTCGCTATTCAGAGGAACAACATAAACTACTAAAGACAGACTATTGGACACGTGTGGCTGATTGCCACTCCATCTAGGGATAAAAGGAATCATGCCATTTCTCCAGTCAATTAAACTAAAGTTTCCCTTGTCACACAACTTTTGTGTCCCTCTGTTAATATTTCCTGTTTCCTGCTGCAGTGTGGGTTTCTGGGTTTCTGCTGTGTTTTGACATGATTGAGGTTCGGAGTGTGAAGTGATTGATTTATCATGTGCAGTGAGGACTTTGAAGACTTCTCTCTGTGTGCCAGATCATATCTTTATTGGTAGTTTATCTCTAGTGCAAATAAAATGCTTATAGACAATTAAAGCCCATGTCATTTGATTTCAGATAAGCCTTGCAACTAACCAGCTGCCAAAGGAGTGAGGGTAGAATAATGTGATGCACAAATAGTTCCTAGACACAAAATCCACTTAAGAGCTTGTCAAGTTTCAAGCAGTTTTGGAAACATATCTTCACTTCCATTTGCTGAAAACTGTATCCAAATCCCCCCTAAGCCGACACAATTGCAATCATACAAACTGAGATGATCCTTTAAAGTCCACTTATGGCAAGGTTAAGGACCGTAAGCAAACAAAATCCAGCCACTGAAAAAAAAGGGGAATCAAATTGTTGTCGGATCTTAAAACCTCTTGAAGCTAGGGGGCAGAATTTTTATGTTTGGAAAATAACGTTACCAATGTAAGCTGCCTATTTCTCAGGTCCAGATGCTAGAATATGCATATAATTGACAGAGTAGGATAAAAAAACACTCTAAAGTTTCCAAAACTGTCAAAATATTGTCTGTGAGTATAACATAACTGATTTTGCAGGTGAAAACCTGAGGAAATCCAACCCGGAATTGACTCTTATTTTGATTCCTTTTCCAATGGCTTCCTGAGGGTGTGAACAGTCTTTAGACATAGTTTCAAGCTTTTATTATGAAAAATGAGCGAGATTTATCAAAACGCGTCAATGGATAGACGGATGTCCTTCCATTAGTTCATGCGCGCGACACTGGTTGTTCAACATTTTCTTTCTCTCCAGTATTGAATAGTTTACAGTCCTGTTGAAATATTATCGATTATTGATGTTAAAAACAACCTGAGGATTGATTGTTAAAAACGTTTGACATGTCTCTACGAACTTTACGGATACTATTTGGAATTTTCGTCAAGCCTTGATGACCTGCCTAAGGCTGTGGAATACTGAACATAATGCGCCAAACAAATGGATTTTTTTTTATATAAAAATAATCTTTATCAAACAAAAGGAACATTTATTGTGTAATTGGGAGTCTCGTGAGTGCAAACATCTGAAGATCATCAACGGTAAGCGATTCATTTTATTGCTTTTCTGGCTTTCGTGACCAATCTACATTGCTGCTAGGTGTTCTTAATGTTTTGTCTAGTGATCGATAAACTCACACAAACGCTTGGATTGCTTTCGCTGTGAAGCATATTTTCAAAATCTGACACGACAGGTGGATTAACAACAAGCTAAGCTGTGTTTTGCTATATTGCACTTGTGATTTCATGAATATAAATATTTTTAGCATTTTTTCCCGCTAAAGGGATCCGTGCGTCAAGAAGTTAAAACGTAAAAAAGAGGCGGGTGTGGATTAAGCCAAACAGACATAAAAGGATTTGTTTATCTGTAATCCCAACAGACATGCATGGAAGGCAAGGCACACACACACACACACACACACGCACACGCACACGCACACACACACACACTGACAAGGAAAGGTAGATTTCTAGAGCCACCATAATGACCTTGTAATTATGCAGGCAGATTGGTGTGTTGGTGAAATTCTCAATGCGATATGAGTGAATGCGGTTTCCCTAGTCCTGAAGTCATGTGAAGTCAATAGCATTCCCTGGGTCCTGGCTCTCATGCAAGTCACTGAATACAAATGGAATACGAAACCAGAGGATAGCAGGAAATACCACTGAGCAGATAATGATGGATATCGGTCCTTTGAGTGAGAGAGATCATCTTGACTGTGATTGGACTTCATTGTAATGCTAAGGACTAGCTGTTCCCAGAGCTTTATATATGGCTAGCGCTGACATTTGAATCATATGGGATTTTGAATAATGTAAATCTACGCAGTTATACATCTATAGCCTACATGTGGTCTTCCAGTAAGCTAATGTCGTATAATGATCTAAGACACAACAGATCATTCCATTAGCGCATTATTCCGCAATGTGGAAATTAACTCAATGTAATATAGCAGTTGGCTCATTAAGAACATTTAATGTAGTTGGAGTCAGATCTCTGACTCGCTGGCATGTTCAGCCCGGTTACAGATATGCGCATTAAAATGTTTATCAACAATTAGAATTACTATCATTCATTAAAACATTCAATAAATCCACAATTATCTCTGGCTGCACTGTAATGTGGTTAATTTGATTTCTCTCTTCACTGCGTCTCTGAGAATTACTGTAAGGGACATAGAACCAATTCTCATAGCACATTATTGTGATAATCATTATGATTTTTGTCTTTGTAAGATGTTGTTCCACAGAGAAGTATTCATCATTCAGACCACTGAGTTGTATGTTTGAACTTCATACCTGTAATGTTTTCCTGTGCCTGGACCTCTGGAGTCGTTGGTAGGAGTGGCGTTGCACTGGGAAAAGCTGGACTTACAAACAGCTCCCTCATGTGGCTGGGAGGACCTCTTACAATACTGCAAAATAAACAAAGACATTTAAATATATATAACGTATTACTGTATTAGCATTAATCTATATTAATTAGACGGATCATATTGCCTGTTTATGCATACAATAAAAATACGTTTGGACTATGCAAATAGTTAAGTACAGGTAGGCACAGATGTTTTCTTTTTAGCACTCCATTTCCAGAGTCAGAATGGCCATGTTCTTTTGGAGGCATATCTAAAAATGTACAAAAATGTACATCAGTGCTCACACATAATCCCCCTTTGATTGCCACAGCGTGAGGTAGACCATTACGTGACTAGAGAAGAATGATTACAGGAATCTAAATGGCATTCCTGCTCTCTATCTATTCCACTCTCCTTCTTCTATTTTGCTGTGTCAATGAGGGAGAACGGAAGAGAAATTGAAATTGAAGTAGACGATACATCTCAAGTGTAGCATAGGAATGCTGATTGTTGATAAAGGAGTGGTATAGAGGAGGAGAGCCACTATAATTGGATATTACGCCCGGACAGACAGCAGATTAACCCAAGGAGGTTCCTGGTACCACTATCCCTGATAGCAACCATGCAATAATCCAAGATAAGATTATATTAAATAATTTCTCAGATTTCTTTTATTATTGTCGCCTAGAGCCTGGAGCGCGAGCATGATTTAATAGGAATTCCTCACGCTGAGAGCCATTACTGATAATGGAGCTCCAATAATGAATTCACTCTCACAATAGAAATAATACTAGGTCAAATATAAATGGTGCCAATGAGGGTGTAAGAATCTGGGTTAAATAGATGGACTCATGCAGCGATTTGCCATCCAACCAGTTTAACTTGTTGGTGAGCTCAATTAACAGTACACGCAGACAATGATGATCTAGAATTACAGAAAAAGCTATTGGTGTAAGGACAGACGCTTGAAGACCAGAAGCAAGTACAGGGAGTGAACATTTAATAAATAACTGACAAGAAACAAACAAGGACAGCGTCTAAACAGGGGAAACATAACGACAATAATGCTGACACGGGGAACAAACTGAGGAACAGACAGATATAGAAAGGACAATCAACAAGTGAAGGAGTCCAGGTGAGTCCAATATTGCGCTGATGAGCTTAATGATGATGACAGCTTTGAGACCAAAGCGCAGCGTGGACAGTGTCCATGATTAAATGTTCAAAAAACACTCAAAACAAAATGACAAAAGGTGAAAACGAAAGCGCACAGTTCTGTCAGGAAAAAACACTAAAAAGAAAACATCCCACAAAACCCAAACGGAAAATGACAACTTATATATGATCCCCAATCAGAGACAACGATAGACAGCTGCCTCTGATTGGGAACCACACTAACATAGAAATAAGGAAACTAGAATGCCCACCCTAGTCACAACCTGACCAAACCAAAATAGAGAATAATACCTCTCTATGGCCAGGGCGTGACATGTGCATTCGTTGCATACTGTCTGTTGAAGCTTGCATCGATAAATGTGTCAAAATATGTAAAAATGGAGTACGCATTTGAGAAGTGCCCTCTGTGCTCCATTTCACATACTTCGATTTGGACTCATTTGCGTAGTACGGTAGTATGCATTTTGAGAAACACCCATTAGCTAACGTTACACGTCAGTTACAATACTAGCTCAGCACTGGGAATAAATACTCAAACAGCAGTTGTCTCGCCAGCTAGATCAGTCAAATAAAGAGCAACCAGTTTCTGCTCTGCTTGCTTTTACAACTTTGAGAAAAAATGCAACACACATAGACAGCAGTAGCAGACAGCAGCACCGTGCTGGTCAGAAGCTTTGCCTTCATACAGCCTGTCCACAAGCTCTGTGGTGTCTGTGTGGTCCTAAATAATCCAGCCCTGTTGAAACTGCCAAGCAGTTTACCTGACTGCACTGAGAACGCCACATGTTTCTAAAGCACACCGATGCCACTTTTGTTTTTATAACAGGGCAATGATAAAACTGGGGAGACAAAAATTCAATTTTAGAATATGGGGGGTGGGTCATGTCCCCCCATTCCCATTGAAGGTTGCGCCCCTGTTATTATTGTTTGCTGAATGCAATATTTATTTTCAAGTTGATGGTAATAAAGTGTTATGACATTTCGAAAATCTCTAGACTAGAGAGGGAGGGAGGAAGGAAATTAGAATGCATGAAAAAATGTGACACGCTCCCACACAATGGGACTATAAAATGTCTTATTTTCAAAATAGACAGCTTCAAGGGATAAATATTACACAAGGAAGAGTTGCACCATGTCTGCTTTGTAAAAAACAGAGAGAAGCTCATGGTTTTAAAGCTTTTAAAAGAGAGTCAGACATGGCTGCAGACAAGCATCACCTCACTGTTAATCCCTAGAAGCTCTCACAGTCTCACATCAGAATTAGACGTTCATCCATGTTTTCAAATGTCAAATTTCGAAGTTGTTCCAAACGTCACCTTTACGAAAAAAGATTGCAGTCAGAGTGTAGTATAACTGAAGTACACAGCAGTATAACTGCAGTGTGAGGAAAATACTCATTCAAAATAAAACATTTTTTATTGCAGTAATTTTGCAGTGTAACTGCAGTTAAAATGCAGCATATTCTGTAATTACTGTGTCCAAAATACCACAGGTGACTGCAGTTACTGCACTTTTACTGCAGTTTCAAATCTGCTCCCCAAAATTATAAAGGCACATTTTGAAGTGTTTAAGGTTAAATTTAGGGATTAACTCCACATTTTTAAGGTTAGGTTTAAGTTTAGGCATTAACCCCTAGAGTCAATTGACACACCGGTGCATCAGTCTAAATTACATAACAAAAAAATCCCCAACAAAATCAGTCAGTTTAAGCTGGAGATATCTGTTGTTTTGCATTGGATGCGTCTCAATCAACCGCATCCGCCAGTTTCGCACTTCCGCATCTGCGGTGAAAGGTGGCAGACCATGAGACATCCCTAAAATCGGTCTTCTCACGAAAACAGTCCACAAGTGTCAGGGGACTCGTCTGAAGGATGTAAAGAATGTATGGAACTATGAAGGTAATTTTTTGCAAACCCCAAAAAGGGTTGAAATACGTGTAAAATAAATAAATAAACATATATATACAGTATCAGTCAAAAGTTTGGACACACCAACTCATTTAAGGGTTTTTCCAACAGTCTTGAAGGAGTTCCCACATATGCTGAGCACTTGTTGGCTGCTTTTCCTTCACTCTGCGGTCCAACTCATCCCAAACATTTCAAATTGGGTTGAGGTCGAGTGATTGTGGAGGCCAGGTCATCTGATGCAGCACTCCATCACTCTCCTTGTTCGAATAGCCCTTACACAGCCTTGAGGTGTGTTTTGGGTCATTGTCCTGTTGAAAAACAAGTGATACTCTCACTAAGCGCAAACCAGATGGGATGGCATATAGCTTCAGAATGCTGTGGTAGCCATGCTGGTTAAGTGTGCCTTGATTTCTAAATAAATCACTGACAGTGTCACCAGCAAAGCACCCCCACACCATCACACCTCCTCCTCCATGCTTCACGGTGGAAACCACACATACCGAGATCTTACATTCATCTACTCTGCGTCTCACAAACATACGGTGGTTGGACAGATTACCACCGGTCTAATGTCCATTGCTATTGTTTCTTGGCCCAAGCAAGTTTCTCCTTATTATTGGTGTCCTTTAGTACGGGTTTCTTTGCAGCAATTCAACCATTAAGGCCTGATTCACGCAGTCTCCTCTGAACAGTTGATGTTGAGATGTGTCTGTTACTTGAACTCTGTGAACCATTTATCTGGGCTGCAATCTGAGGTGCAGTTAACTCTAATGAACTTATCCTCTGCAGCAGAGGTAACTCTGGGTCTTCCTTTGCTGTGGCGATCCTCATGAGAGCCAGTTTCATCATAGCACTTGATGGTTTTTGTGACTGCACTTGAAGAAACGTTCAAAGTTCTTGACTGACTGACCTTCATCTCTTAAAGTAATGATGGACTGTCATTTTTCTTTGCTTATTTGAGATGTTCTTGCCATAATATGGACTTGTTTTTTTTACCAAATAGGGCTATCTTCTGTATACCACCCCTACTTTGTCATAACACAACTGATTGGCTCAAATGCATCTTAGGGCAAGGCCCCTTTTTTTCTCAATTGCGGCCTGAATGACGTGCCCAAAGTAAACTGCCTGTTGCTCAGGCCCTGAAGCCAGGATATGCTGTGCGTTTTGTTGCTAACCTTACTTTTCTACCTGACAACTTTACGGTTTTTACTTTTTAATTACCGTTTATATTTTTCGTTTTTTCCTCACTCAACTTTCTTTTTTCCCCCATTCAACTTTTTCATTCCGGACGCTTTATCTGGACGTGGTTCGTCAGGACCTCCACCAGCCAGAGCTAAGTAGTAACATTAACATGATGCCTTCTAATTGCAGTCACTGTACTCATACTATACAGGAGAATGATCGCCTTACAGCGAGGATAGCTGTGCTGCAAGCCCAGCTTCAGACACAATAGTTAGGCAAGGGTAAATTCAGTGTAGGAAAGGATGAAACCGCGTCTGTGCCACCAGTAAGTACAGATAGTAACGTTAGTATAAATCCCCTCGCACGGTCCCCGCAGCCGGACAACTTTCTCATGGCTTCTGGAGGGAAATGCTGTAGGAATGCTCAACCGTTGTGGCTCATTCAGCCAACAGAAACTTTCAACCGGTTCTCCCCATGAAGCAGCGAGTCGGAGTCAGAGGCCGAGCCTTCTCTGGTCACTACTCCTCCCGTTACGGGGTCTGAGACGCCGAAGCCTACCACCATTAGCTCTGACAAATTTAAAACCCTAGTCATTGGCGACTCCATTACCCGCAGTATTAGACCTAAATGAATATCCAGCGATCATACACTGTTTACCAGGGGGCAGGGCTACCGACGTTAAGGCTAATCTGAAGATGGTGCTGGCTAAAGCTAAAACTGGCAAGTGTAGAGAGTATAGGGATATTGTTATCCACGTCGGCACCAACAATGTTAGGATGAAACAGTCAGGGGTCACCAAGCGCAACATAGCTTCAACGTGTAAATCAGCTAGAAAGATGTGTCGGCATCGAGTAATTGTCTCTGGCCCCCTCCCAGTTAGGGGGAGTGATGAGCTCTACAGCATCGCTGGTTGAAAACTGTTTTCTGCCCCTCCCAAAATATAGAATTTGTAGATAATTGGCCCTCTTTCTGGGACTCACTCACAAACAGGACCAAGCCTGGCCTGTTGAGGAGTGACGGACTCCATCCTAGCTGGAGGGGTGCTCTCATCTTATCTATGAACATAGACAGGGCTCTAACTCCCCTAGCTCCACAATGAAATAGGGTGCAGGCCAGCAGCAAGCTGTTAGCCAGCCTGCCAGCTTATTGGAGTCTGCCACTAGCACAGTCAGTGTAGTCAGCTCAGCTATCCCCATTGAGACCGTGTCTATGCCTCGACCTAGGTTGGGCAAAACTAAACATGGCGATGTTCGCCTTAGCAATCTCACTGGAATATAGACCTCCTCCATTCCTGCCATTATTGAAAGAGATTGTGATACCTCACATCTCAAAATAGGGATACTTAATGTTAGATCCCTCACTTCCAAGGCAGTTATGGTCAATGAACTAGTCACTGATCATAATCTTGATGTGATTGGCCTGACTGAAATATGGCTTAAGCCTGATGAATTTACTGTGTTAAATGAGGCCTCACCTCCTGGTTACACTAGTGACCATATCCCCTGCGCATCCCGCAAAGGCGGAGGTGTTGCTAACATTTACGATAGCAAATTTCAATTTACAAAAAAAAATGTTTTTGTCTTTTGAGCTTCTAGTCATTAAGTCTATGCAGCCTATTACAGGCCTCCTGGGCCATATACAGCGTTCCTCACTGAGTTCCCTGGATTCCTATCGGACCTTGTAGTCATAGCAGATAAAATTCTAATGCTTTCAGAGCCATCATCGACTCAGTGGGTTTTGTGCAACATGTCTCTGGACCTACTCACTCCCTCAGTCATACTCTGGACCTAGTTTTGTCCCATGGAATAAATGTTGTGGATCTTCATGTTTTTCCTCATAATCCTGGACTATCGGACCACCATTTTATTACGTTTGCAATCGCAAACAAATAATCTGCTCAGACCCCAACCAAGGATCATCAAAAGTTGTGCTATAAATTCTCAGACAACCCAAATATTCCTTGATGCCCTTCCAGACTCCCTCTGCCTACCCAAGGACGTCAGAGGACAAAAATCAGTTAACCACCTAACTGAGGAACTCAATTTAACCTTGTGAAATACCCTAGATGCAGTCGCACCCCTAAAAACTAAAAACATTTGTCATAAGAAACTAGCTCCCTGGTATACAGAAAATACCCGAGCTCTGAAGCAAGCTTCCAGAAAATTGGAAAGGAAATGGCGCCACACCCAACTGGAAGTCTTCCGACTAGCTTGGAAAGACAGTACTGTGCAGTATCGAAGAGCCCTCACTGCTGCTCGGTCATCCTCTTTTTCCAACTTAATAGAGGAAAATAAGAACGATCCAACATTTCTTTTTGATACTGTCGCAACGCTAACTAAAAAGCAGCATTCCCCAAGAGAGGATGGCTTTCACTTCAACAGTAATGAATTCATGAACTTCTTTGAGGAAAAGATCATGATCATTAGAAAGCAAATTACAGACTCCTCTTTAAATCTACGTATTCCTCCAAAGCTCATTTGTCCTGATTCTGCACAACTCTGTAGGATCAAGAGAGACACTCAAGTGTTTTAGTACTATATCTCTTGACACAATGATGAAAATAATCATGGCCTCTAAACCTTCAAGCTGCATACTGGACCCTATTCCAACTAAACTACTGAAAGAGCTGTTTCCTGTGCTTGGCCCTCCTATGTTGAACATAATAAATGGCTCTCTATCCACCGGATGTGTACCAAACTCACTAAAAGTGGTAGTAATAAAGCCTCTCTTGAAAAAGCCAAACCTTGACCCAGAAAATATAATTCCTCTCAAAAATTGTAGAAAAAGCTGTTGCACACCAACTCACTGCCATCCTGAAGATAAATAATGTATCAGTCTGGTTTTAGACCCCATCATTGCACTGAGACTGCACTTGTGAAGGTGTTAACTGACCTTTTAATGGCGTCAGACCGAGGCTCTGCATCTGTCCTCGTGCTCCTAGACCTTAGTGCTGCTTTTGATACCATTGATCACCACATTCTTTTGGAGAGATTGGAAACCCAAATTGGTCTACACGGACAAGTTCTGGCCTGGTTTAGATCTTATCTGTTGGAAAGATATCAGTTTGTCTCTGTGAATGGTTTGTCCTCTGACAAATCAACTGGAAATTTCGGTGTTCCTCAAGGTTCCGTTTTAGGACCACTATTGTTTTCACTATATATTTTACCTCTTGGGGATGTCATTCGAAAACATAATGTTAACTTTCACTGCTATGCGGATGACACACAGCTGTACATTTCGATGAAACATGGTGAAGCCCCAAAATTGCCCTCGTTGGAAGCCTGTGTTTCAGACATAAGGAAGTGGATGGCTGCAAACTTTCTACTTTTAAACTTGGACAAAACAGAGATGCTTGTTCTAGGTCCCAATAAACAAAGAGATCTTCTGTTGAATCTGACAATTAATCTTGATGGTTGTACAGTCGTCTCAAATAAAACTGTGAATTACCTCGGCGTTATTCTGGACCCTAATCTCTCTTTTGACGAACATATCAAGACTGTTTCAAGGACAACTTTTTTCCATCTACGTAACATTGCAAATATTAGACATTTTCTGTCCAAAAATTACGCAGAAAAATAAATCCATGCTTTTGTCACTTCTAGGTTAGACTACTGCAATGCTCTACTTTCCGGCTACTCGGATAAAGCACTAAATAAACTTCAGTTAGTGCTAAATATCACTGCTAGAATCCTGACTAGAACCCAAAAATTTGATCATATTACTCCAGTGCTAGCCTTCCTACACTGGCTTCCTATTAGGCAAGGGTTGATTTCAAGGTTTTACTGCTAACCTACAAAGCATTACATGGGCTTGCTCCTACCTATCTTTCCGATTTGGTCCTGCCGTACATACCTACATGTATGCTACGGTCACAAGACACATGCCCCCTAATTGTCCCTAGAATTTCTAAGCAAACAGCTGGAGGCAGGGCTTTCTCCTGTAGAGCTCCATTTTTATGGAATGGTCTGCCTACCCATGTGAGAGATGCAGACTCGGTCTCAACCTTTAAGTATTTATTGAAGACTCATCTCTTCAGTAGATCCTATGCTTGAGTGTAGTCTGTCCCAGGAGTGTGAAGGTGAAAGGAAAGGCACTGGAGCAACGAACCGCCCTTGCTGTCTCTGCCTGGCCGGTTCCCCTCTCTCCACTGGGATTCTCTGCCTCAAACCCTATTACAGGTGTTGAGTCAGTGGCTTACTGGTGCTCTTCCATGCCGTCCCTAGGAGGGGTGCGTCACTTGAGTGGGTTGAGTCACTGACGTGGTCTTCCTGTCTGGGTTGCCCCTCACTCTTTTGTTGGGTACAGCCCAGTGTTTTGTATACATGTTTGTTTTGGGTGTATTAAAAACCCCATTGTATATTCCTGCACCGGTCTCCAAATCCTTTATACCAGCGTCCCCAGCCGCGTCCTCAGAGCATGCGCAGACCAGCTGACTGGTGTGTTTACGGACATATTCAATCAATCCTTATCCCAGTCTGCTGTTCCCACATGCTTCAAGAGGGCCACCATTGTTCCTGTTCCCAAGAAAGCTAAGGTAACTGAGATAAATGACTAGCACTCACTTAGCACTCACTTCCGTCGTCATGAAGTGCTTTGAGAGACTCGTCAAGGACCATATCACCTCCACCCTACCTGACACCCTAGAGAGAATGCTGTTCAATCGACAACAGCTCAGCATTTAACACCATAGTACCCTCCAAACTCGTCATCAAGCTCGAGACCCTGGGTCTCGACCCCGCCCTGTGCAACTGGGTACTGGACGTTCTGACGGGCCGCCCCCAGGTGGTGAGGGTAGATAACAACATCTCCACCCCGCTGATCCTCAACACTGGGGCCCCACAAGGGTACGTTCTGAGCCCTCTCCTGTACTCCCTGTTCATAAATAATAAATAATGGGTTAAACAAAACCCGGTAAATACCAGCATACCGTGCACAAGCACTACAACAAACAATTATGGACAAGGACATGGGGGGGAACAGAGGGTTAAATACATAACATTAAATTGATGGATTTGGAACCAGGTGTGACGGAAGACAAGACAAAACCAATGGAAAATGAAAACTGGATCGGCGATGGCTAGAAGGTCGGTGACTTCGACCGCCGAACGTCGCCCAAGGAGAGGGACCAACTTTGGCGGAAGTCGTGACACTATGGCAGCGATTACAGCTTCAATTATTATTGGGTATGACGCTACAAGCTTGGCACACTTGCATTTGGGGATTTTCTCCCATTATTCTCTCTTCATCTCAAGCTCTCTCAGGTTGGATGGGGAGAGTCGCTGCACAGCTATTTTCAGGTCTATCCAGAGATGTTTGATTGGGTTCAAATCCGGGGTCTGGCTGTGCCACTCAAGGACATTCAGAGTCTTGTCCCGAAGCCACTCCTGTGTTGTATTGGCTGTGTGGTCCGGGTCGTTGTCCAGTTGTAAGGTGAACCTTCACCCCAGTCTGAGGTCATGAGAGCTCTGGAACAGGTTTTCATCAAGGATCTCTCTGTACTTTGCTCTGTTCATCTTTCCCTTGATCCTGACTGGTCTCCTAGTCCCTGCCGCTGAAAAACATCCCCACAGCACAACACTGGCGCCACCATGCTTCACCGTAGGGATGGTGCCAAGTTTCCTCCAGAGGGGATGCTTGGCATTCAAGCCAAAGAGTTCAATCTTCGTTTCATCAGACCAGAGAGTCTTGTTTCTCAAGGTTTGAGTCCTAAAGGTGCATTTTGGCAAACTCCAAGCAGGCAGTCATGTTCCTTTTACTAAGAAGTGGCTTCCATCTGGCCACTCTACCATAAAGGCCTGATTGGTGAAGTGCTGCAGAGATGGTTGTCCTTCTGGAAGGTTCTCCCAGCTCTGTCAGAATGATCATCGGGTTCTTGGTCACCTCCCTGACCAAGGCCCTTCTCCCCCGAATGCTCAGTTTGGCCTGGCGGCCAGCTCTAGGAATTGTTTTGGTCATTACAAACTTCTTCCATTTAAGAATTTTCTTGGAGCCCTTCAATGCTGCAGAATGTTTTTGGTATCTTTCCCCAGATCTGTGTCTCGACACAATCCTGTCTTGGAGCCCTACGGACAATTCCTTCGACCTCATGGCTTGTTTTACCTTATTTACACAGGTGTATGCCTTTCCAAATCATGTCATATCAATTGAATTTACCACAGCTGGACTCCAATCAAGTTGTCGAAATATCTCAATAATGATAAATTGAAACATGATGCACCTGAGCTTTAATTTTGAGTCTCAAAGAAATAAATAAATAAATAGCTATTTCAGTTACATTTTTATAAATTTGCAAAATAATGTAACTTTTTTCACCTTTTCATTATGGGGTATTGTCTGTAAATTGATGAGGAAATAAAATACTTTTATCCATTTTAGAAAAAGGCTGTAACGTAACCAAATGTGGAAAAGGTCAAGGGGTCTGAATACTTTCCGAATGCACTGCAATTATCAAGATCACTACAATCCCCACACGTATGGAGTGGTAGTACAAAAGCTGCTTTCCGCACTTCTGGAATATTTCTTGATACTAAAGTTAAATACAAAATGTCTGTTACTGACCCAGCATTGAGGGGTGCTGCATACATAAGCAACGACGGGTCCAAATTGTCAACCCCTAATGATTTCTTGCTGTCAATAGCAAATAATGCAGCGAGAACAGCTGTTTCTGTGAGTTACCAAAATTAAAAACCCTGGCTTTTATTTCCCAAGTCACGTGAGGTTGACTGATCATCCATCGAGGCAACTGGAGGCTGTATGTGGGAAGAACAGTCAACTGACTGGCCAAGAACAGTATGACCACCATTTATTTTAAATAGGAAACAAGCTGAGATAAAATGATGAATAAAATAATCACAAATCTTGACTTTTCAGTAATGATGCAGGAGTCTAAAACTACTTGCTTAGGCAAGGAAGTAGAGGAATTACCCCACTTCAACAAATTCATGGTTTCCCAGAATTTAGAGGGATCACTAACATAATCTGTCATAGCAATAAGGGTGTAGTTTGATTTGGCAGTGCACCTATTTCTCAATTACCTAAATAGCTGCCAATAAGCTAACGAGCCAGTTTGTCTAACCTTGGCCCAGGCAAGATTTATTGTCAAGAGGAGGCCTGAGAGTACATGAGAGTACAGGAGAGTACCATGGGATCGTTTGCTTTTTGGCTCTGAGTCGCTTGGAAGGGGTATGTTTATCAGCAATAGAGGTAAAAATGGATGAGAAAAATGTAAGCGCCAAAACAGGGTCTGGTACGCATCTAGTAGAAAAAAGCTCTGAATAATATACATCATGAAGGAACACCTGTGGAGTGAATTTGAAGGGGGAAAAAAGCATTTTACGAGGGTTACAGATTTTCAATTTGGTATCTCTAATGCAAGCAAGAGGGCAGTGGTCGCTGATATTGTTTTCAAAAACACCACTCGCCAAATACTTACGGGGACGGTTAGTCAGGATAAGTTCAATCAATGAGGAGTTTGCTAGGTTTTTTATATTCATCTGAGTTTCATTATCAGCTGAGTCAAGTTGAACTCAAGACAGATATGCTTAAACTGATCTAAGGCATGTGTATTAATATTTAAATCTCCTAACACAACCATTTCAGATACCAGAAAGGGTTTTAAATAATCAGAAATACTACCAACAGCCTCCGCTGAAGCTGCTGGGTGCAGCAATAAATATATGCATATTTGGCTTGTGGCCACATTTATAACCAACAGCTCACATATTTTAGGGACAGAAATGCTGAGAGCATGATGCCATAAGAGAAGATCTTAGATAAATAGCCACCCCACCCCCACTTTTTCAAATGTGAAAAAGTCCAGGCTTATAAATGCTTTTTATAAGGGGTACTTCAGGATTTTGGCTTTATCTACCTCCCCAGAGTCAGAATTTGTGGATACCATTTTTATGTCTCTGTACAGTTTGAAGGAAGTTGCTAATTAGCATTAACTCAATTACTAACTAGCGTTAGTGCATTGCCTAGAAGTCTATGGGAACAGCTAGCATGCTATCTGTTCCTGTAGACTACCAGATATTGTGCTAACACTAGTTAGCATTGGCTTGCAAAACTACCTCTAACGTCCTTAATGCTGGACGCAGAGACAAAAAATGGTATCCAGAAGTTCATCTGACTCATCTGGGGAGGTAGATAAAGGGCTTCTTTGCCAAAATCCCAAAGTATCGCTTTAAATTTACTGAGGGAAACCCCATGAATGCAGTACTCACAACAAATATACTGTCCATCCTTTGGACTTCAGACCAAAATGAGGACAGTCTATAGACAAGACTGCTCATCTAATACCAATATTTTTTCTTGAGAACTAATCTAATGGATAAAAGAGTACCAGACAATGGTAGCAAATGTGTCCTGCAGTCAGTCCAGTTGTTTTGCTCTTTTTAAGAACCAATCAGAGACTTTGCACAGAGCCCAATACATCTGCACTGTTTCATGAAATCAACCCAGGTATTCATCTCAATAAAGAGAGGAGTAATGCAACATGTAATAAATGCGGCACGCGTGGCGGTGACTGTTATGGCACAGCGGGGAGCGTGTTAGTGTAATGGATGTTTTAATCTAGGGGAGATAGTGGCCACCATCCGCCAGCGGGTTTCAGCTGCGACCACCCAGAGCAGAAACAGCTTTTATGATTTTGCGAAGACGTTGTCAGGAACACATCTAATTGTTTTCTTTCACCCTAGCAGACCGCTGCAGCCTGAGGGGTTCTGGGGGAGAGAGTGAACCATCATTTAGCCTAGTACCTCCACAGAGTGCTGCTGCAGGTAGGGAGAAAAGGGTGGCATTGCAATTGTTTTAAAATCAGACTGTGAGACGCTAGATCAATTGTATCATTTGACAGGAAGTAGGGGGTTGGGAGGGCGGGTCGAGGTGTGTGTGTGTCTGTCTGCGTGTGTGTTACTATCACTGACCCCCCCCCCCCCACAGTGGCGGCGGGCAGGCATGTTGTGAAATCCTCGTAACCGATAGCTTGCAGACACAAATCAATATGAATATGTGCATGAAACAAATAGCCTGCATTAGCATAAGTTCCCAATAGATTCCATTGGAAAGAAAACAGTCTCAGAAGATGCATGTAAAGTGGAACAGCCATACTCTGTTATTAAAACAAATAACAGTAGTATCGACTTGAATCCCAAGGTAATATAGCGATACCTAAATTCTGTGACGAGATACGTCATATGTGTACAAGTTACATATGTGGAATGTTGAGTATATAAGTTACCAACATCTTTGGTAATTTAGGTAATTAAGAGAAAATATATGGCAATCTATGGTAGCTTTGGTAATTTATTCTTGAATAACTTGAATATAAATCTATATCCATATATTGTATTCATTTTCTATATCTGTGTCCATATTGTCCATGAGTTTCTAGTAGACATACCATATGGTTCAAGAGAAAATAGCCTAATTGATACCAAAAAATGCATCTAATCAACAATGGCATTATTTTCAATCAACTCTGCAACACGTCCAACTATTGACTTTTTTCACAACTGCCACCAGTTTGACGCGAAAACATTGACAATAAATACTTATTGACATAGTCCAATAAATAAGTGTGTTAAAAAATACAATATAAAAATACAGTTTCATGCTGACACCCTCATATCAAACACCAATGGCATTCACTAAGTTGACAGTTTATTATTAAGGATGATGTTTTACAGCTTTGTCATTAAATGTTTCTATTTTAAAATCATCTTATTTAATGATTTCATATAATGTATTTTACATGTTATAAGGCCACACAGAGGGCCAGGAATAATTACAGACACCTGTGATAATCTGAAGTACCCAAAAATGCCAATATATGTCTTCTTATAAAATTCCAAATAAACCTTGAAAGTTACACAAATTCTGGTAGTTTACTGGTAAACTCAAGTTTTCAGTAATATACCCTCCCTTTGCAACCCTACGCGTATCAAACAATGCCTTCATTAGTGTCTAGTGTCACGGCCGTCGTTCAGAGAAGACCAAGCAAGGTTCAGCGTGATGCTTACATTTTATTTTATTTAGTCAAATGTTGCCAACAAAACAAGAAATAACAAAAACGACCGTGAAGCTTACAAGGGCTATAGTATCCCTAACAAAGACAACTTCCCACAATGACAAAAGGGAAAAAGGCTGCCTAAGTATGATTCCCAATCCGAGACAATGATAGACAGCTGTCCCTGATTGAGAACCATACCCGGCCAACACATAGAAATACAAAAACATAGAAATCAGAACATAGAATGCCCATAGAATGCCCACCCCAAATCACACCCTGACCAAACCAAATAGAGACATAAAAAGGCTCTCTAAGGTCAGGGCGTGACAGCTAGAGCTATAAGAAACCTTGAGAGCCATATCCTCAGGATGGTGAGTTGATGGTGAGTCTGAATGGAGCAGATCTATGGAGTGGTGTGTGCTACCAAGACATCCCCATCTTTCTCCCGTGCACAGGCACTAACTTCGACTGATATTCAAATGAACGCGGTTTTTGCATGAAAACAACTCAGATTGGAATATTGGACATAGATCTGTTGACAGAGGTTATTTAGCAGATGATGAATGACAACAATACACAGCCTAGGGTCCCAAATGACTGAGCAGTGTTCTCTGAAAGACTTCTCTGCTAACAGTGCTAACTCTGAACAGTTTGGGTTGGGTGGAAGGGGTGGAATAGGCAGTTGTTTAGCATGCCAAACTTCAAAGACTGCTTGCTGCTGCAGCCCTGAGCGAACAACATATCTCCAACAGTTCTGCAGGAAAAAGACACTCTGCATAACTGGGTTATGAGATGTAAGCCGACAGCATGATCAGTCACCCTAGATACATGAAGGATGCAGAGGAAGAGGAGAATCCCCTCAGCATACTCACATTCTGCAGCTGCAGGCCCGTGTCAGGCCTCTGGCTCGATTTGGACTCCAAAGCAGAGGCGTTGCCGCTGTAGTTTTTGAGGCTGCGACTCTCTTTCAAGTGGGCCTGGAGTTTTTCTCTGCGTCTCCTGAGGGGGCGAGGGGGAGTACATATACGTGGCATGTTAACTAAATCATGGCATTGCCTTGACCTTTAACCCTCAGACCCCACTCTGTGCCTCTTCACCCCTAGTCGGTGCAGTGAAGAAGTGTAAATTGAGCGGCTCTGATGGAGCTGATAGGTTCCTGTGCTGTAACTCCATTATAGATTCCTTCCAAATGGCACTAGATCATGGTTTTATCCGATTATCTTGTTGTCAGGCTGCTCACTCACTCACATCATTATATTACAGACCCTATAAAATTACAATGCAATTTATCAGAGGGCTTTCTGCTTCATATACCATGAATGACAGTTTGCCATTACAGCTTTGATGTTTGGCCCAGCGTGCTGGATGAATATATAAAGGATATACATTCTAGACAGGTGCTTTCAGGCATAAACAGGATGTAAAACATACATAGACAAATGTTGTGTGCCAGGCCCATACCAACACAATAAAACAAATTGTCATGAGCTTTCTTTCCTTATCGGTTCCTTAAAATTATGTACATGTATTAATGTTAATTGGAGGGATACAATTGTGAATCCGGACTCTTACAGTAGGCTCTTTGACATGGAGTGGCAGCTGAAGCTAGATCAATAGCCAATTGCCTGTGGTGTGTGCTATGGGTTTAGGTGTATGAACTGAAATCCGATCCTATGGGTGCTCGTGTCCACCCACTTGTTCCGACAGTAGAGAGCCATACAGAGAATGCCCAGAACACTGATCCCCATGGTGATGCAGGTGATTGACAGCACTTGTCTCTTGTACACCTCCTTGCTCTCTGTTGAAATGAAGAGAAGAGGAAGAACTGACATTGACGGAGGAACAAAGAGCACAAAATAGGAAAAACTGGGCGAGAAATTAAGGAACACATGTCCATAAGGAGATGATCACAGAGAATAAAACATGGCCCTTAGCTCGCTGTAATAATAATGTCTTATTTTCAAATGCCACTTTACAAACTCAAACTACCCCCCATTTACTCTTAACAACGTCACATCATCAGCCCCATTGGATGCAAAGCCTTGTAATAGATGCTAGTTGTAATGTAGCCATGTCTGATTACAGAAGATAAGAGTTATAGCTGTAATGGTCATCATTAACACTAGAACCGCTGGGCCTCGAGGAACCCCCCTTAAAGCCCATGAGCAGTCATTCTGATTGTAACATACTAACAGTGTAATTTCATATAAGCTATTACAAAAATAATAATTTGGTTGTGTTTATGAAGGTCTTAGGTAATATTCGAATACGTAAAATATATATATTTCAAATAACATGAAGCATTTTCATTAGTTAATGTTACTGTAGGCTATATGTAAAAAACAAAAAAACACAAAACACCAAAATTCATGTGTTCAATAAATTATATTGGTGGAGTGCCTTTGTTACAACTATGAACTATGAAACAGAAAGCATATGTGTTGGAACATGGTAACAACTTCTTTTTATAATGACAAAATACAAAGAAATACCCCAACCACCAAAATCAGTACCAAAACAATAACGTCATTATAATGAATATACTGTACAGTAAGTGTCTATAAGACAGCAGTAAAATATTTTGGATTATTGTCAGCTTGTGCTCACATGGTGTGGGTCTTCACAGAATGGCATCAGCTGGAGCATGTTCATGTCACATAAACAGCGAAAGCTGGTGAGTGCATTGCTGATGTTTTTTGCTTGAGATGTAAGGTCTGCTCTTTCAGTGATGACATTTTGTGCTGATAATCAGCCTGTAGCATTGTCACCGGCTTGCTCTATCCAAACAGTGCTGTCTCCTGTCTCACCGTTTCATTTGGTACCACGGGCACCTGCTCAGTGTGCACTTTTCTGGATTTTTTTGCACTTAGGCCACAAAAGTTTAGGCTGAGGCTCAGAATCAGAAGAAAAATCATCAGAGATGTCATGATTTCTTTCTTCCCCACCATCTGAGGTATTTTCCTTCAGATTTTGTAGCAATGCTAATGCAGAATCTGCATCCATTTGTCTTGGACTGTGTCCATTCGTCTTTCACTATGTACTTCAAGTGGGCCAGAAAAGACTGATAAAACTGCTTGGATTTGGTGGTCTGATATAGAGTACATACCACTTTGAGATTATAATTAGAATAGACAGAGTGTGAATTACACCGTGATTATAATAAAGACATAATTTATAACACACTGGTTGTGTTAATGTGCCATTAACACAACCAGACATGATGCTTTCATCTGATTGTCAAACAAATGACTTTGAAAAGTGTGCCACCTGTGTATGTTACATTTACATTACATTTACATTACATTTAAGTCATTTAGCAGACGCTCTTATCCAGAGCGACTTACAAATTGGTGCATTCACCTTATGATATCCAGTGGAACAACCACTTTACAATAGTGCATCTAAATCTAAATGTTCGTCCGTTCCAAAATAATTCAAACAGTGCAATGGATGTACACTTCCGCCATTTAATGAACGGAAATAGACACCAGAAAGTGTTCCTAATGACATTGGGCCATTGATTAGGACTACATTAATTGATGCGTCTTGCTGACAAAATGTACCTTTTTTGTAGCTTGAAAAGTCAGGGACACCTGAAATGGGGCTGAAACTATCTCGGCAAAAATGGGATAGTCACCCTAACACAAATGGTCAATTTACTAGACTAGGCTACAATGTGTAGGCCTATTACTATGAACTTCAAATAGGCCTAGACAGTGATGTAGTAGCAAAAAATAATAATAATAGGTTGGTAAGCTCTGATTGGCGGTTATGGTGAAAAAAGTAACACCTTCACTGCATTTTTCTGAAAAAGGCCTACACCACTGCCGGTAGCCTACCCTCTCAGCCGAGGCAATTTTACACATAGATTAACACACACAGAGCAGGAAGCCTACATTCAATAGAATACACAAGTTTAATCAAACTTGTTTACACCCTAGTTCATGAGTTGTCAATAATTCATGAGTTGAATACTTAGAGTTTTCACAGATCGTGTTACATAAAACACTACCTTTATTTCCTTACATTAATGACAGTGTTCTTTGTAATTGTTAAGCATATAACAATTTTATTAGAACATTGCACTTAAACCCTGTAATATTCCTGGATCTTGGAGATCTCAGGTAATGCACTGTAATTGTAACTATGGCTATGGAACATTTCATTATGTTTTGCCATGAAAACAGTTCTCATGAGTACACAAATCCCAAATAATGTAGGCCTATGCCAATGCAAAATCAAATGCTTCTAACCGAAAGAGTCAACTACAGGCCTACTGTCATTAATATTGGATGGATTGGATGTGCATTGGTGTCTAGCTGTAGGCTAGTAGTCTAGTGATATTGGCGACCATTATCAGCTGATCCAGGAAGGAAAACATATATTGCTAGAAAATGATAACGCCAAATAAATGGTCTATTTTTTCTGACAACGGACTGCACAGAGAACACCAATACCCATGAGCACCTGAAAAAGAAAGCAATGAGCGCTCCGAACAGCTGACTGACAAAAGCAAACAATGATAAATCAACGGATAAATCTAATGCATTGGAATAAAGGCAAGCTATTTTTATCAAGGGCGCATGGCAAGCAAATGGCGAAAACGGGAATGTGACCTTCAAAGGAAAATCTATAAGTTGAAAGGAGCTCAGCTAAGGCCAAAATTCAGCACTTCTGCGCTGTGGACAGGGAGGCGGTTTGTGCTGCCACACAGAACTAAATGGTTTAAACCATGATATGAGAGGTGGGGTTGTTTGGAAGCTTTTATTTTCATATTTACCACTGTAAAACATATTTACCACTGCATTTCAAAGAAATAGGATAATTTTGTTTGTTTTACTTTTGTTGCATTTAGGTGACTAATGTCTCATTCAGGGGAGCTGAGTACCCCCTGGCTCCCCCGTATTTCGTACCCTGAGAATAGATCAATACAATAGAATGACACATCCTGTTCTTCATTCATAATTGGTGGTAACATAATCATGCATAGTTTGCTTCCCCTCACTCATCATCTCATCAACCCATTCTCCCACTTTCCCTCCCATCATTTACTTCATTTATTTAATCTTATATATGTGAAAGTAGTTTCGATATAGTTTAGGTTCAGTTGTGAGACATTATCAGTGTGATTATCACCTGGGCACGGCATCTTCAACTATCAGGGGAAGGATCAGAATAAGAAAAGGCAATGGGGGAAAACCATTCAAAATATGAAATGCCCTCCTAAAACTGGGTATAACTCCAGTTCTGTTTGTGATATTAAGATTCTAACAATGACAGTGTGTTATATAGACTTATTTAGGAAAGGTCAGGGACAGATGGGGGCATGACTTTAAGAACGGCAGAGTAATATTTATTTATTTATTCATGAGCAGTCCAAATGACTGTTTTAGCGGTTCTACTGTTAAGGGTGAAAAATGGCTGCTACCTCTTTTCATATGAAAAACTAAATCATAGTTGCCTTCAGAAGCATTTATAGGCAATCAATCAGATATTGGCCGCACATTCTGTAAGATGGATTGTCCTTTTGAACAATTTAAAAGTAAATGCTATGTCCTGCCTTGGTATAGAACCTGAAATTAGATAGGCTAGGCTATTGCAGTCCTACACACAAAGAAATGTGGGTTCTTCAAGGGTTCTTTGGGAAGGGTGATGGTTCTATGTGGAACTATACTGACCAAAAGAACCCTTTGAGCCCTTCAATGGTTCTTTGCAGTTCAATAAAGGGTTCTGTCCTCTTTTAGTAATAATGTAGGGGTGGCGTGTTACGGTTGTGGGAAGGAGTGGACCAAGGTGCAGCGCGATTGGAATACATCTTTTAATTCAACGAAGAACACTTAACAAACGAACCATGACACCAACATAGTGCTCACAGGCAACTAAACATGGTCAACTATCCACAAAACCAACATGGTAAATGGCAACCTAAATAGGCTCCCCAATCAGAGACAACGATAAACAGCTGTCTCTGATTGAGAACCCACTCAGGCCACCATAAACCTACAACCCCTAGACAATACAAAATCCCCATAGATAACAAAAACCCTAGACAAGATAAAACCCCAAGACAATACAAAGACTAAACAAACCACCCCTTGTCACACCCTGCCCTAACCAAATAATAAAGAAAGCAAATATAACTAAAGTCAGGGCGTGACATGGCGGATCATTCAAATATTTTGGGGAGTGGTTTGCTCACAGCTCTATTTGTGCAACCATGAGTGAGAGTGTCATTCCAGTTTATCTAATCTGTTGGGTGTTATATTATTAAATGTTATATATGAGTATGGCCAGTTACAGTGTACTGTGAAAGACTCACGTATGGAATGTGTCAATTGAGAACAGTTGACTTAGTCAGTAGTTCTCAATTCTCTCCTCAGGGACGCCAGCTGTTCCAGAGCTAGCACACCAGATTAAAGTTGTTAATAAACACAGTAATAAAACCTAGGGAATTTTAATAATATAATAAGGCTTTTAAACCAGAATAAATAACCCTGTATGGTTCTACAACTAACCTTTCGAGGTTGAGAACGTTGCTCTATAGAGCCATTCTCCATAAAAGTTCTGTAAGGAACCATAAAAAAAGTGTTTTATATAGCCCGCAAAATGGCTGTAACCATGGCGAAACCCTTTTTTGGTGCTTTATAAAATCTTTTATAAAACCTTTATTAAACCTTAGGAAAAGGTTCTTTAGAGCACCATACAGGTTCCATTTAGAATTGTATGAGCATGGTTCTTTATAGAATCTTAAAGAAAAGGTTCCATAGAAGCACCAAAAAGGGTTCTGCTATGGTTACAAGCCAAATATCCTGTATTTGGCACTATATACACTGTAGAACCATTTGTTTTTAGTGTGTATCAAACAGGAATAAGCCTACTGTAGCCAACCCATACTGTCAATGCTCACTGCCTATTCACTTACAAGCATGCTTGGCTATTGAATGGATGATTGAAAAAATTGTAGTCTACTATTTGTTTTAGCCGGAATAATTTGACCCAGTTATGTCAGAAAAGGAGAGACATCCTGTAGATTATGATTTAGGTCTACAAACTAAAACTTATTTTTACTTTTTGTATTATAATTCATGTGCATCAAACACCTCCCATTTCCCCCAAACGAACAATAAGCCTATTTGCTTGCAATACAGTTGATCAACATTCTACAAGTTGTGTGCACGCATGGTTTGAGATTTGTCTGGAGAAACACATACTTTCCCATCAAGTTAAACATTTCTAAATACCAACCTTTGCGGGAAACTGTCTCACTCAAGGTTTAGAGTATTTTTTGTGCGAATGTACCTTTGATAAATGAGGCCCCTGGAGAGCCTCGGCTCCTATTGGCCTTTACGGCCAACTGTAGAACACGCTACACATGAACCAGTAATACATTAATTTACTTTATCTTATCAAAATCAATATTGAAGCCAAAAGACTTGAGAGCTAGGCTAATTAACCACCCCCCCCTCCCTCTCTCCCTCCCTCCTCCCACCAGTAGTTTCCAGGGTCAGTATTGTTGTTTTGATGTCTCTCAGCCAGAGTTATCACGTCACCACATTTACTGTAATTATGAGAAGAGAGGAACCCTGTTGTAGACATAGGTAAGTGGCATCTGTAATTCCATGACAGCTAACACTCCATGTCACTCACAATATTGCCATGCTACCAAACAACCTCACTGATCGTGGACAATTTTATTTTTCCATAATTTCCCTGCATAGTATTATGATACACCAATGGGAAAGGTTTTTGTTACACTCTTCCTCTGATGCACGTCATAAATGCTGTGTGTACAAGCCCTGCTTGGAGGTAATTAAAGTGTGTTGTCAAGGTCAGCTGACATTACATGAAGATGTAGCCTACAGTACACAATCCCCTGTGCTCTGATTTACTGATTCAGAAAAATATTGTATTTATTTGCAGGCGTACAAGGTAATCATTTGTTTTCATTTCACTTTGAAGAACACATGTGACTCATTTCAGGAAACTACTTCACAGGAGAGTCATTTGAACATATATATTTTTTTAAATCAAAACGTTTTTTTGGCAGAAAATGCCTTCTGGAACAAATTGTTAAATTACAAGCCTTGTTGGTTTAGCCACAGAAATATATCACGTAGTAGAACTGCATAAGTGTTGCTCTCCACTTTCTGGAGGAACAAGTTTTGAAATCAGTAGAATTAGAATATGATAGCTAAGATGGAGAAAATTATGGCGTTTGGTTGCACATTTGCAGACAGAGTTAAAAAGAGAACACACAAAAGGCTGTGTTGTATAAAACACCTATCTCCGGATTACATCTTCAAACTAAGGGCAAACATGGCATCCGTGACAGAAGGAGAAGCGTCCATCCATGCATATGGGTATGAGAGTCTAGCTAGCTACATTTTCAGATAATACACGTTTCTAATTTTGTCAGAAAGTAATTTTCATTTCAAGTTAAAGTGTACTGCTAGCTAGCTAGCTAACGTTAGCTGGCTGGCTAGCTGGCTGGCTTGCTAACGTTACATGTGTGATCTGTGTAGTAATATTATTTTTACCTCAGAGCCATTTGCATTGCAAGTTATAGCCTAATGTTAGCTACCTAACATCGAACCTGGCTGGTTAGTTACCTGCAGATTCATGCAGGGTAGTAACGTTATGAGTTGGGATTATGGTTCATTGTTTAGCTAGCTAGCTACATGTCTAAACAAAAGACTCCCCTATGCAAGTAACTATTTCAATAGAATGTGAGGAATATTTTGGACTTTAATAAAGCCCTTTTGTGGGGAAAAACTAATTTATATTGGCTGGGCCTGGCTCGCCAGTGGGTGGGCCTATGACCTCCCAGTCCCACCCATGGCTGTGCCCCTGCCCAGTCATGTGAGATTCATAGATTAGGGCCAAATTAATTTATTTAAAATTGACTCATTTACTTTTATGAACTGTTAACTAAGTAAAATCTGTTTAAATAGAAGCATTTATATTTTGTTCAGTATATATACAGTACCAGTCAAAAGTTTGGACACACCTACTCATTCCAGAGTTTTTCTTAATTCTTGTCTTTTCTACATTGTAGAATAGTGGTGAACACACCAAAAATATGAAATGGCACACATGGAATCATGTAGTAACCAAAAAAGTGTTAAACAAATCAAAAAATATTTTATATTTGAGATTCTTCAAATTAGCCACTTTTTGCGCACTCTCCCAACCTGCTTCATGAGGTAGTCACCTGGAATGCATTTCAATTTTTATTTAACTAGGCAAGTCAGTTAAGAATAAATTCCTATTTACAATGACGGTCTACTGGGGAACAGTGGGTTAACTGCATTGTTCAGGGGCAGAATGACAGGTTTTTACCTTGTCAGCTCGGGATTCGATCAAGCAACCTTTCGGCTTACTGGCCCAATGCACTAACCACAAGGCTACCTGCTGCCCCAATTAACAGGTGTGCCTTGTTAAAAGTTAATTTGTGGACTGTCTTTCCTTCTTAATGCATTTGAGCCAATCAGTTGTATTGTGACAAGGTAGACATAGCCCTATTTGGTAAAAGACTAAGTCCATATTATGGCAAGAACAGCTCAAATAAGCAAATAGAAACGACAGTCCATCATTACTTTAAGACATGAAGGTCAGTCAATCAAGTTTCTTCAAGTACAGTCGTAAAAACCATCAAGCGCTATGATGAAACTGGCTCTCAAGAGGACCAACACAGGAAAGGAAGACCCAGAGGTACCTCTGCTGCCAAGGATAAGTTCATTAGAGTTGCCAGCCTCAGAAAATGCAGCCCAAATAAATGCTTCACAGAGATCAAGTAACAGACACATCTCAACATCAACTGTTTAGAGGAGACTGTGTGAATCAGGCCTTCATGGTCAAATTGCTGCAAATAAATCACTACTTGAGGACACCAATAAGAAGAAGAAACTTACTTGGGCCAAGAAACACGAGCAATGGACATTAGACCGGCGGAAATATGTCCTTTGGTCTGATGAGTCCAAATTTTAGATTTTTGGTTCCAACCACTGTGTCTTGTGAGATGCAGAGTTGGTGAAACGAATGACCTCCACACGTGTGTTTCCCACAGTGAAGCATGGAGGAGGAGGAGGTGTGGAGTGCTTTGCTAGTGACAACGTCAGTGATTTATTTAGAATTCAAGGCACACTTAAGCAGCATGGCTACCACAGCATTCTGCATCGATACGCCATCCCATCTGGTTTGCGCTTAGTGGGACTATAATTTGTTTTTAAACAGGACAATGACCCAACACACTTCCAGGCTGTATAAGGGCTATATGACCAAGACGCAGCATGATGGAGTGCTGCATCAGATGACCTGGCCTCCACAATCACCTGACCTCAACCCAATTAAGATGGTTTTGGATGAGTTGGACCGCAGAGTGAAGGAAAAACAGCCAACAAGTGTTCAGCATATGTGGGAACTCCTTCAAGACTTTTGGAAAAGCATTCCAGGTGAAGCTGGTTGAGAGAATGCCAAGAGTGTGCAAAGCTGTCATCAAGGCAAAAGGTGGCTACTTTGAAAAATCTCTAATATTAAATATTTTTTGATTTGTTTAACACTCTTTTGGTTACTACATAATTCCATGTGTGTCATTTCACAGTGTTGATGTCTTCACAATTGTTCTACAATGTAGAAAATAGTAAATATAAAGAAAAAAACATGTATGAGTTGATGATTCCAAACTTGCCCATGATATGACCATCTTAACCTCCCCAGCTTAGACTTTTAGAGAAAACTCTGTATGTATAGCATGTGGTAGGGTGCCACCAGAAAACTCTGATTCTGTTACATGTTTCAGTGCATTATTTTAATATGAAGATATTACTCTTCCTCTGTAGCTTGTGCAGGAACTGTAATCACAAAGTCAAAGCCATTTAATCACATACAGATGTAAGATCTTAATTTGATCACTCTTTTGTTGCTGAGAATTTCCCTGCACTGCAGGAAATGCAGAGGAACTTCGTGATTCACATAAATTATCTGAAAATCCACAATAACACACAATATATTACCTGTATTTGCACTTTTCATGTAGCCTACGTTTGGCCAGTTAATATCCTAACCACCGATCAAGCAACATTATGGAGCAAACATTTATTTAGCTGTGACAAAGGTCAAATTAAGATCCTACATCTGTAGCTTATGCCTATACATTTGGAAACAAATCAAAACAATATGAGAGAAACACATTACAATTTTGAAATTATTATAGACCATTATTCTACTAATAAGATGCAATTTCGCTGGACTAACTATGTAGCAAACAACTATATATATACCACCTGATGCATTGGAACGAATATGAATGGTAAAACTTGTGTCTGTGTCGATTCCCTCCACTGTGTCTGACACTGTTCCCTATGACTGTGAAACAGACAGATAACCAAAAACACCGTTTTTATCACAGAGCCCCTGCTGTTCCTAGTTTCAGCCTTCTCCACCTTGAGTCACGGGAAGAACAGAAAGCTAACACTTTTGTGTGACATCCCTATATAGATGTAGATTTGAGCCAGATTGCTACAGCAGGAAAATAATCCTGGAGCAACAGGAAATGTGAATTATTATGTTGATTAATTAATGTCAAAAAACATTTTTGGGGGGGTTATAAATATTTCGTTAGGGCAAATCAAGTCTGACATTTTAAAGTGGAAATTACAAACTTTAGAGGCCTTTTTAAACCTTAAATACTCTACAAGTTTGCATTTCCTGCAGTACATCAGTGCGAGTACATTGTTTATTTGACCTGCCATGCCTTGGAGTAGAGGCGTTGGGTGGGGAAATAATAAAATAATGCAAGTGTGCACGTACAGGACTGTCCAAAAGTCAGTGCTATTTATGTTTTCCACTCAGTGAAGCCTCTGATGGTCATGTTATACAGGGCAGGGGAATTTGGCCCTGGATGGTATCAACTCCTCTATTTGCAGATCACTTTCTTTAACTGGATAATGACAGAGGAGACTGATATTTCACTCTCACTCTAGGAATCACATCAAAGAATATAATCCCCTCAATACATTCACACAAACAAGCATGCGCACGCACACACACACACACACGCACATGCACACGCACACACACACACACACACACACACACACACACACACACACACACACACACACACACACACACACACACACACACACACACACACACACACACACACACACACACACACACACACTCTCTCTCTCTCTCTCTCTCAGAATAATTCTGTTTTCTTTTTCTTCACAGGGTCTCTTTGCAGACAGCATTCGACTTGCAAATGCAGTGTGAGTGATTGTAATCACAATTACAATAGCAGAGCTGTAGGCGCCAGGCTGTCTCCTCATTCCTGTGTCCATTGTGAAGCTGTGGACCAGAGAGCAACATGACATCCCCTTCCCAGTTATCATTTTGAGCCCCTTGCACATGCATGGCAAGGATCAAGAAAACAAACCAAGCAAACAGAAGAAAATGCACAATGAAGCAATCTGTCACTTCTTCAGTCCTGCCAGATGGAATGCAAGCCTCACAGTGGACGTAGGTAGCAGTCTACTGAGGGAATGACGTGCGTTGACTTTTTATTGGCCAACAAAATCAAACATTATTACTCTCCTTACTGACGGAGGGCCTGGAGCAGCAAACCTATTTTAACTACCGGAGATCTCTCTCCACCTTCAACTGTCACTGCCCCTCTCATTCTGTTTCTCACACCGTTCCTCTGCATCCCTTTTTTTATCCTCTCATCTGGAACTTCCCTCATTCTTTTTTCTCTCTCTCTTGCTGCAAGATCTCTGTCCCCTTCAAACAGAAAAAGATTAGATTTCCCCGCATTGTAGCACAGAAGTATGTTAGCCAGCAATACACAGTATGGGTTTCAGTAGATACGCTAAGGTCAGCTAGCTAGGTGGCTTGCAAGAAAAATAACTTAGGCAGGCACCATATTTGTCATCTGCCCTCTTCTGGAGCTGGCATCGGCTTAGCCACCTGAGCTCCTAATGTTAACTCTTTGTTAAGAACCCTCTTCGCTATATTCCGATTGAGACATGAATGGTTAAATGTCACCATGTAGCCCCCCCCCCCCCTCCCCATCATAGGGTGTATCATTCAGCGCCTGATGCCCAGACCTGCCTTCCTCTTGGGTAATTATGTGTGAAACACATCTCACTGTCCTAGAAATGTCTCGGACATGATGAAAACATACCTAGATTCCCCCAGGGTGAAATTCCCCTTTAAGTAGAGTGCATTGCAGTGGACTAGATTGGAAAGGAGATGTTACAGAATCCCCCTGCCGAGGGCACTGTAGGACTATTTTCCAACGTGTGTTGTTTATTTGTCTGGCCGGCGCCACAGAGTCTAGCTCTCACTCATCCTCACCCTTTCTCCCCATCACATGAGAGAATCAACATCACCTCCAGCTCGTGGCCCCAGCCAATCAGACTGTCCCCCATGCACCCCACACTCTGGCCATACACTGGTCATGCATCCTCTGATTGGCCAGATGCTAGCTAGCTTTGCACTGGCAGGACAGATCCATTGCGCGCGTTGGTATATGTACATGGGATGCATGACTACAAAGTAAGTTGTTGTTGTTTAGCTTTGTATATCTCTACGTAGCTATTACTATGTTATATGCTGAAGATGTTATTAGTATTGGCTATTGTTACCTTTAGTGTCATTTCTATGTATAATACTTGCTATTTATGTTGATCATTTGTATAGCCTCATTGAATGATATTAGGTAACATGTTTACTCCAACTCTGTTGTTGGTATTATTGTTAGAAATCATGCTAGTCATTTTTCCTATATTGCTATGTAATACCTGGTTATTAGATACAGTCCTTACTAGGGCATGTTGCGGTCATTACATTTTGTCAGATGGTAATTGCCATGCAAATGACTGCCGGTCTCACGGTAATTGACCATCAATTAACAAACACGTTTAGCATCTCCAGGCCTACACGCAAACAAGCTGCTGATGCATGCCTTTGGAACATTGACATTTAAAAACGTGTAATAAATCAATATAATAAACATCATCACAATAAATCCATTATTTATTTCGGGCAGATCTTAAGAAACATTATGATATGAAGATAATGTATTTCAGAAGAACAGAATTTGAGTCGGCTTTTTATTGTATGTCACTAACTACAGTTGAAGTCGGAAGTTTACATACACTGAGGTTGGAGACATTAAAACTAGTTTTTCAAACACTCCACACATTTCTTGTTAGCAAACTATAGTTTTGGCAGGTCAGTTCGGACATCTACTTTGTGCATGACACAAGTAATTTTTCCAACAATTGTTTACAGACAGATTATTTCACGTATAATTCACTGTATCACAATTCCAATGGGTCAGAAGTTTACATACACAAGTTGACTGTGACTTTAAACAGCTTGGAGAATTCCAGAAAATTATGTCATGGCTTTAGAAGCTTCTGATAGGCTAATTGACATAATTTGAGTCAATTGGAGGTGTACCTGCGGATGTATTTCAAGGCCTACCATCAAACTCAGTGCCTCTTTAGTTGACAGCATGGGAAAATCAGAAGAAATCAGCAAAGACCTCAAAAAAAAATTGTAGACCTCCACAAGTCTGGTTCATCCTTGGGAGGAATTTCCAAATGCCTGAAGGTACCACGTTCATCTGTACAAACAATAGCACGCAAGTATAAACACCATGGGACCACGCAGCCGTCATACCGCTCAGGAAGGAGACGCGTTCTGTCTCCTTGAGATGAACCTACTTTGGTGCGAAAACTGCAAATCAATCCCAGAACAACAGCAAATTACCTTGTGAAGATGCTGGAGGAAACAGGTACAGAAGTATCTATATCCACAGTAAAATGATTCCTATATTGACATAACCTGAAAGGCCACTCTGCAAAGAAGACACTGTTCCATAACCACCATTAAAAAGTCAGACTACGGTTTGCAACTGCACATGGGGACAAACATCGTACCCTTTGGAGAAATGTCCTCTGGTCTGATGAAACAGAAATAGAACTGTTTGGCCATAATGACCATCATATAGTTTGGAGGAAAAAGGGGGAGGCTTGCAAGCCGAAGAACACCATCCAAACCATGAAGCACAGGGGTGGCAGAATCATGTTGTGGGGGTGCTTTGCTGCAGGAGTGCACTTCACAAAATAGATGGCTTCATGAGGCAGGAAAATTATGTGGATTTATTGAAGCAACATCTCAAGACATCAGTCAGGAATTTATAGCTTGTTCGCAAATGGGTCTTCCAAATGGACAATGACTCCAAGCATACTTTCAAAGTTGTGGCAAAATGGCTTAAGGATGTCAAGGTATTGGAGTGGCCATCACAAATCCCTGACCTCAATTCCATAGAAAATTTGTGGGCAGAACTGAAAAAGCGTGTGAGGAATGAGGCCTACAAACCTGACTCAGTTACTCCAGCTCTGTCAGGAGGAATGGGCCAAAGTTCACCCTACTTATTGTGGGAAGCTTGTGGAAGGCTAGCCAAAATGTTTGACACAAGTTAAACAATTTAAAGGCAATGTTACCAAATACTAATTGAGTATACGTAAACTTCTGACCCACTGGGAAAGTGATGAAAGAAATAAAAGCTGAAAAAAATAATTCTCTCTACTATTATTCTGAAATTTCACGTTCTTAAAATCAAGTGGTGATCCTAACTGACCTAAAACATGGAATTTTTACTAGGATTAAAAGTCAGGAATTGTGTAAAACTGAGTTTAAATGTATTTGGCTAAGGTGTATGTAAACTTCGGACTTCAACTGTATATGCCATATGCTAGTTAATTTAACAAGATATGTCATTATTCTACATTAAATAATTTTATAGTAAGAAAAATATATTTGAAATTAGCTGAATAAAATAGGAAGGATATCTTTCCCATTCCGGAGCTAGTGTGCATATGAGTAGGTAGGTATGTTGAGTGTAAAAGTGATCATTTGAAACAGGTGCTATACGCTAGACTAGGTTATTTGTCAACTTTAGTTGTGAATGATACAAGCCTTAGAAATCAAAAAAATATGTGGGTTGCATGATGCGACTATAGGCTATTGATGATATGAAAGAGTAGCAAAAAAATGTGCTGTTCCTTGCCTCTCATCAAGTAATCATATTTTCACCTGTCAAACTATTCTCAAATTAACTTTCTTTACTAATATGTCAACTTTGCTTCGATTTAGAATGGCCCATTACCACATGGGGAAGAACAGGAGCAGGGGGAAAATACAGCAAATAGCAAGGAGGGCTCTTTCCCGCAGTTAGTTTTTTTAATCATGTAGGTAGACTCCCCTGTTTTTATAGCAGAGCAATGCTTAATATTAGCAGCTGAGAAATAAATACACTGTAAGCCGTGGCATTTCTATACCACCATACAAACACAATCTTTGAAAGTAAGTTTGAGATAACATATGCGACTTATAGTAATGTGTGCATACATTGTCGTGTTACCAAAGAGCTCTATTTTCATGTCATCCAACAAATGTAAATGTCTGGAGTTTCTAAACGGCATTGACACTTTGATTGGAACTAGTGTGCTTTGGTCAGATGACATGAAAATAGAGCTCTTTGGCCATTCACACTAGCAGTAGGTTTGGCGTCGCAATGAGAATGCTTGATGTTATAAAGCTATTTTGCTACCACTAGTCCTGGGGCCCTTGTTAACGTCAATGGCATCATGAGCTTTACCCAGTACCAGGATATTTTAGACAAAAACCTGGATGCCTCTGCCAGGAGGCTGAAACTTGGCCGCAGTGGATCTTCCAGCAAGACAATAACAGAAGGCACACATCTAAATCCACAAATAAATGGTTAATTGACCACAAAACATCTCCGGAATTGAACCCCATTGAAAATCTGTGGTTTGAATTGAAGAGTGCAGTCCATAAGGGCAGACGAATTATAGCGTAATGAATACTCAGGGAGAAAAAGGTCTAGATTCACCCGCAGAGCGCTGCAGGTGTTTAACCTGTTTGGGCTGCAGGGGCAGTATTGAGTTGCCAGATAAAAGGTGCCCATTTCAAACGGCCTCGTACTCAATTCTTGCTCGTACATTATGCATATTATTATTACTATTGGATAGAAAACACTCTCTAGTTTCTAAAACCGTTTGAATTATATCTGTGAGTAAAACAGAACTCATTTGGCACAAACGTCCTGATCAGAAAGTGGAAAGTCTGAAATCGAGGCTCTGTTCTAGTTCCTGCCTATAAATGGGCATGATACGTATTAGTATACATGCACTTCATACACCTTCCCCTGGATGTCAAGGGGCGGTGAGAGAAGAAATTGAGTGTTTATCTTAGTCTGAAGTGGAATACAAGCTCTTTGTATGACGTACTCTAGCTATACCGAAGCTGGATGTCGTAATGAAGTTATTTTTAGAATTCTAACACTGAAATTTCATTAAGAACTAATGGATCTATCATTTCCTATACAACATTTATTTTTTAGTTATGTTTATGAATAGCTATTTGGTCAGAATATGTGTGTCAGAAAAAGTGTCAGAAAAATATCCGGACGTTGTGGGAAAAAGTAGCTACGATAGCACAATGTATAACCACTGATTTCAGCTCTAAATATGCACATTTTCGAACAAAACATATGTGTATGTATAACCTGATGTTGTAGGACTGTCATCTGATGAAGAATATCAAGGTCAGTCAAAAATTATATATCTTTTGCTGGTTTTGTCACGATCGCTAACATTTGCTACTGGGAAATGGCTTGTGTTTCTGGCTATTGTGGTAAGCTAATATAACGCTATATTGTGTTTTCGCTGTAAAACACTTAAGAAATCGGAAATATTGGCTGGAATCACAAGATGCCTGTCTTTCATTTGCTGTACACTATGTATTTTTCAGAAATGTTTTATGATGAGTAATTAGGTATTTGACGTTGGTGTCTGTAATTATTATGGCTGCTTTCGGTGCAATTTCTGATTGTAGCTGCAACGTAAACTATGATCTATACCTGAAATATGCACATTTTTCGAACAAACATAGAACCACGAACAATACCTCACAAAGGCACAAACAGAATGAACTTAACTAAATAAGGAGCTGAAGAGACCAGGTTAGTAACTAACACAGGTGAAATCAATAAACAAAAATGAAATACAGGGCTATGTCCAAGAATACAACAAAACAGAACACAAGGTTGACTTAGAAAATAAATACAGAAGCTTACAGATATCAAGGATCTGGAAAGATTCTGTATGAAGGAATGGTGTAAGATCTCTCCCAATGAGTTCTCCAATCTCATAAAACATTTTAGAAAAAGGCTCAGTGTCGTTATCCTCGCAAGGGGATAACAACACTGGGGATACAACACAGGTGATACAATATTTTTTTTCATTACTTTACAACTACATATATTTCTCTGAGTAATTGTATTGGCACAAAATATTTATTTTTATTTATTATACAATTTTATAACATAGTATTTGGATTTTATTTAAACTTGAGTAGCTTGGATGAAAGGTGCACAGAGGTGCCCATAGTAAACTGCCTGCTGCTCAGTTCCAGTTGCTAATATATGCATATCATTATTCGTATTGGATAGAAAACACTCTGGAGTTTCTAAAACTATTTGAATGATGTCTGTGAGTATAACATAACTCATACTGCAGGCAAAAACCTGAGAAAAAAAAATCCAAACAGGAAGTGGGAATTCTGAGGTTGGTAGATTTTCAACATAGCCCCTATTGAACAAACAGTGGGATATTGATGAGTTTGCACTTCCTACGGCTTCCACTAGATGCCAACAGTCTCTAGAACCTTGTCTGATGCCTCTACTGTGAACGGGGGCCGAAGGAGACAGGAAATAGGTCTACCATGACCTGGCCATGCTCTGACCATGCGTGTTCACATGAGCGGGAGCTATGTTCCATCGCACATCTGAAGTCAATGTAATTCTCCGGTTGGAACGTTATTCAAGATTTATGTTCAAAACATTCTAAAGATAGATTCAATACATCGTTTGACATGTTTCTACTGACTGTTACAGAACTTTTTGACATTTTCGTCTGCTTTTAGTGAACGCGCTTCCTGACGTTGGATTTGTTTACCAAACACGCTAACAAAAATAGTTATTTGGACATAAATGATGGACATTACTCTTGTGGAAGTGGGAGTCCTGGGAGTGCATTCCGACGAAGATCAGCAAAGGTAAGTGAAGATTTATAATGCTTTTTATGAGTTTTGTTGACTGCACAATTTGGCGTGTAACTGTAACGCTTGCTTTGTGGCTGAACGCTGTTCTCAGATGATTGAATATTGTGCTTTTGCCGTAAAGCTTTTTGAAATCTATGTAAAACATGTATCTTTCATCAAAGTTTATGATGAGTATTTATGTTATTTGACGTGGCTCTCTGCAATTTCTCCGGATATTTTGGAGGCATTTCTGAACATGGCGCCAATGTAAACTGAGATTTTTGGATATAAATATGAAGTTTATCGAACAAAACATAGATGTATTGTGTAACATGAAGTCCTATGAGTGTCATCTGATGAAGATCATCAAAGGTTAGTGATTCATTTTATCTCTATTTCTGCTTTTTGTGACTCCTGTCTTTGGCTGGAAAAATGACTGTGTTTGCCTGTGCCATTATTTTGCGGTGACCTAACATAATCGTTTGTGGTGCTTTTGCTGAAAAGCCTATTTGAAATCGGAGACTTTGGTGGGATAAACAACAAGATAACCTTTAAAATGGTATAAGATACATGTATGTTTGAGGAATTTTAATTATGAGATTTCTGTTGTTTGAATTTGGCGCCCTGCACTTTCACTGGCTGTTGTCATATCATCCCGTTAACGGGATTGCAGCCATAAGAAGTTAAATAAAATAAAAAATATATATGTATAATGCACCTGATGGTTGATCATTTGTGGGTAGACATGTATATTTCCCAGGTATCTATGGTCAGGTGTTTCTAAGAAGGAGGGTCATTAACAATGTTTCACAGTACATCGTCATTAACTATAGCTGATGTGCCAAACGGAGAGAGACTGGTAGAATGGGTACACACTCTCCCGGCAAGACCCTACAGACACACGTACAGGCAGTGTCAGTGTGCAAGGATGCTGGTAGTTACTGTGCCAACAGTAATAAATCTCTCTCACTGTCTCCTGCCTCTCTGTTCTCTGCCGTTTCCAAGGAGACGAGAGAGAGAGAGAGAGAGGAAGGGGAGTTGCCATATCCCTCTGTGTAAAGGAAATTGCCTCCCTGTCCTCTAAATTACATTACATACATTATGGGATAGTGAAAAGTTCCCATCAAAACTAACTAAAAAGTTAAGTTATGTATAAAATAGAAAAATATATAAAATATAAATGTGATTTATAATTAAAAAGGTGAAAAACAAACTAACAAATATGAATGGTATGCACGTCATACTAGTATGGATCATAAACATTGTACACATCTCGTGGTTGCACAACCTGATTTCAGTAAACATGACTCATAGCAGTAAAAAAAAAAAAGCTTTCTTACCCATAAACTCAATGCCCAAGTGATCTGCTGTTCCGGTGAAGAGAAGAGAGGAGGGGAGACAGGGACAATGGAGGGAGGGAGGGAGACAGAGATAAAGCTATTAGAAACAATGCACTTAAAAATCCTGTCACAGCATATAGTAACAATGTCTGTAACTTGTTGTTGTTTCATGTAAGGAAGCTCCATAACCTTCTGTATTCACGTCACATAACTTCAGTAGACACATGCTCTGGGCATAATCTGAGCTGACACTCAGCATGACTGCACCAAGAGACTCTGTGGCTCATTTTCCATGCTCGAAAAACACACCGTGCAAGATTTGAGTTCTAGTCAATGACATGTATAAACCCTTGATGACTGACAATGTGCACTGTATTGAAGCCACGGCGCA